>NW_025053995.1:0-7411 GCF_019279795.1 Protopterus annectens
TGTTTGCTGATGTAGTCCATTACCAGTATGAACAGCAGTGGGCTCAGAGCTGAACCCTGGTGTACACCCACTCCCACTGGGAACCCCTCAGTGAGGCCAAACACTGTTCGTACTTGAGTCACTGGGTCCTTGTACATAGCCTGTACTAATTCTACCAATGTTTCTGGGACTTCAAACCACCGCAGTACTGCCCAGATCAGCTTTCTTGGGACCTTGTCATATGCTTTCTCCAAGTCTAGGGAAGCCCAGTTTGACTCTCTCCTCTTCTCTAGTTTTTTCTCAAGTATCTGTCTCAATGCAAACATCGGGTCAATTGTGCTGCATCCTGATCTAAATCCGAACTGTTCATCTCCCATCTTACATTCTACTATTCTGCGTATCCGTTTATCAATCACCCTCTCCAGAACTTTCATGCAATGTGGTAGGAGTTTGATGCCTCTGTACTGTCCACAGTTGTGGATGTCTCCTTTGTTCTTGTACACTGGCATGAGTATGCTTATTCTCCAGTCATCTGGGATACGCCTTTCTCTCCACACTGCAATTAGTACTCTCAGGAGCCATTTCTCCCCTAGCTCACCCAGCATCTTTATCATATCTGCTGTGACCTCATCTGAGCCTGCTGCTTTCCCTGACTT
Organism: Protopterus annectens; assembly: GCF_019279795.1. Taxonomy (NCBI): domain Eukaryota; kingdom Metazoa; phylum Chordata; order Ceratodontiformes; family Protopteridae; genus Protopterus; species Protopterus annectens. Next base: position 636 of record NW_025053995.1, read on the forward strand.
CATTTTCCTTACTGCTGCTCTTACGTCTTCTTAGCAGTATAGCATTGTACAGTATATGGGTTTACCTTTACATTTTTTTTTTTTTGTAAGGGTAATGTATTAAGCTGTGTTTGAAATTAAATTAAAGTGTTTTGTGGGCATATTTAGGGTTTAAGCTATAAAAATAGGCATTTATAGGCATTGTTTTTAACCACGTCCAAAATTTGCGGTTTTTCAGAATTCGCAGGTGCTCTAGGAGTGTAATCCCTGCAAATTTCGGTGGTCGACTGTATAGCTAAGTTATAAACCTTCTAGATACACCAATTTGGAACAGGCAGCCCAAATAGAAACAATCCTATAGTGTGCTGTCTGTCATATGCTGTTACCATTGCCCTCCTATACAAACAGAAGTAATCCTATACCTGCTGTCTGTCATATGCTGTTACCATTGCCCTCCTATACAAACAGAAGTAATCCTATACCATGCTCTCTGTCATATGCTGTTACCTTTGCTCTCCTATACAAACAGAAGTAATCCTATACCCTGCTCTCTGTCATATGCTGTTATGTCATTGCTGTCCAATACAAACAGAAGTAATCCTATACATGCTGTCTGTCATATGCTGTTACCTTTGCCCTCCTATACAAACAGAAGTAATCCTATACCATGCTCTCTGTCATATGCTGTTACCTTTGCCCTCCTATACAAACAGAAGTAATTCTATACCTGCTCTCTGTCATATGCTGTTACCATTGCTGTCCTATACAAACAGAAGTAATCCTATACCATGCTCTGTCATATGCTGTTACCATTGCCCTCCTGTACAGTACTAATATCTTCCATCCCTTCCTACATTATTTTATAATGTACTTCATTTCATAGGCGCCTGAAGCTGTTGAAGAGTGGGGTGAGAGGGGCACTTGGTGAACTAAAAACGGCAATATTTTCAAAACAATTTACTACCACAACAAAGGTTCACTTACAGGACATTTTAATCTTAGCCAGTTTCCGTTTTGGTGCTTGAATTAACATTTCCTGACTGGTCTTACCTATCCCATGGCTGATAACTGTACATTAGCCCTAATTAAAATAACTGATCATACCATAGATAATTTGAGGGGACCCACGTAAGGGATGCAGCATTTAGGAACTGTCTCTATCCATTAGTGGTATGAGGGACAATCCTGGAGTACATTTTCTATTACTCATCCTTAGATCCAAGTTGCATTTGAATATGGACAGGGATGAGCTTTGTTTTACTTGAATGGATAGTCTGTAACCTCCTGCCCCTCCAGCAGCAGCCCCCTCTCCAGCCACCCCAGTGTTCCATTACTTAGCTATTTCTCCTCAGTTACCATAAACACTGTTCAAACCTGTCAGCCTGCATACTTTTTTCTTATTTACTTCTACAATGATTACAGAAATTGAAATAAAATAGCACAAACACTGAGCCATTTGCTAAACAAACAATACAGTCTTGCAATAAAAACAGACTTTGCATGAGCAGTAAACTTTTCTGCCCTTGAAACTCACATTCATTGAAATGGCACTAAAACTCACATTCAAAGAAAATGCATGTGGCCAGTGGAGGATTATGTTTACCTTTGGTTTGTTTTTAAATCACAGGCTCCTTGCACACATTTATAGGGACTTGCATATAAGTATGTATTCTTTGAGTCACCTTCCTGATTGTATTAAAATATTCCTTGTGTAATACAGCACCACTTGCTAGAATATGTTTTAAATTTGTAGTTTTGAATAGTCTAGTAAGCAATGAAACAAAATGTATGAACCAATAATGACAAAACTACCAATTTCAGAAAATTTCAACCGTAAAAGGCCATTCAAACTTCTGTCATTACAATCCACCAATATCAGTAAATATGCAAAATCTCTGAGTAAAGTCATCTAAATAATTCTACAAAAAAGACATCTGTAAGAGGTTGCTAATAGCAGACAACTTTCAGTTTTATTGTTTCATCAACAAATAAAGTAACTGTTACCCTTGAAGAACTGCCTTCCAGTTTATAGCCTGCTACAGACCACCCTCCCAAACCCAGGAACCCCACTCGGCCTTTCTGAGAACACTGGAAAATATGAAGGTCTCTCCAAACACCATTATATTGGGCAAATCTCAACTACCAAACATAGACTGGGAGCATTACTCTAGCCCAACACCCCAGCCTAAAGGTTCCTAGAATTTATAAACTCAAATGCTGGTGGAACAACTTGTTACCACTCCCACAAGAGGGGAAAACATACTGGACCCATCACCAACATGGGGACTCTATGCTCCAGACCAGTGTATCCTCACTGGTAAGATCAGACCATAAACTAATTCACTGATATTCACATCCCTACCCCAACTCCTGCCCAGAAACCACAGTGAAACTCTAAAGCAAATTTCACACTCTTCAAAACCCAGGTGAATCTCAAAGCCCCCGCTCAGGGAAAATACGGCCCAGACCAGAGATCCTTATAAATGCATTCTATGAACACCTTTCTTAGAATGTACTGGATCATGCTGATCCCAACAAAACCAAGACCAAATCCTCCAAAGGTAGACGGCCCTGTCTGTGACCCCAGCCATAAACAAATCCATACATGAAGGAGGAAGCTAATAAATGATAGAGCAAAATCCCAAAAGGGAAGGCATCTCTGATCATGTTGGTAAAATACCACGTAAGAATTCATAAAATCATCTTAAGACCAGCTTCTAGAGAAAATTGCACAGGACACTAAGGATAATCACAAGGCTTTTTAAAGGCCATGTTAGGAACCTGTGGCAATTCCCAGATATGTCAGAATTAGTCCAAATGACAAAAAATACACTTTCGGAACCCACAGACATAACATCCTAGCTGACAGGTTCAGCAAACTTCTCCCCCATCCCCACCAAAAGGGCAAATATCTATCCCAGCAGAGCGCCCCCTGACATCCTTCACAGACAGGTAAGAGCCGCCTTCCAAAGCAAAAACACAGCATCACGAACCAGACGGTGTCCTGGCCAAGGCCCCACATGAACTCCAAGAAGAGCTAAAACCCAAACATAAACTACTGTTCAATCTCAGCCTTACTACAGGATGGTGCCTCAAAGAGTGGCTGCATAGCAACAGTGATCCCTCTCCATAAAGGTGGTGCCTCAACAGATCCTGGAAACTATCACTTCCATAAGCCTGACTAGCTTGGATCAAAGCCATGGAAAGGATCATCATGGACCTCATAAAATAAAGATATTGGGATCACAAACACTGGATCCTATCCAGTTTGTTTCATATGGGCAAGATCCTGCCTCTAAACCTGGTTGATTTCTTGAAACAGTCACAAAGGCCATTGATCCAGGGAAGGTGGTCCACACAGCCTACCTTGACTTCCCCCTAGGTGCCTTTTGATGGATAATACTCCCACTGGCATTATAGATAAGCTGCTCACTCAGCTTAAATATAAACCCCAGTGTTACTAGATGGATTGCAAACTGGCTCAAGGACAGAACCCACATGGTTAGAATTGCTGGAGCCATGTCAGACTCAAACCAGTTACAAGTGAAGTCCCACAAGGCCTAGTCCTGGGACCTCTTGTTCGGTATATATACTTCGGAGGTACAGGCCAGCACGAAGGACTGTGGTTGACCTCAAGTTCACAGATGACTGCAACTGGCTTATAATCGAATTCTCCAGCCGACACAAGCATCCTCCAAAAGGGTCTCATAGAAACAGACAACTGGTGCCAGAGCCATGGCTCTGAAGCTAAATGCCAAAAAGTGTATAGTCATCCCTTTGGCAAAACAAAGGCCCACAAAATGACCACACATAGGTGGTAATCCATTGGCACAGAAGAAGTAATTAGGGACCTGGGACCCAAGTTGATAGCTATTCTCATTTGACAACCACTGGCCAAAGTAGTTGTGGGAAAAACATTTTATATAGCCCACCTAATCATGAAGGATTCACCCAGATCAGGGAGGTAATCGTGCCTCTTTACCATCCCCTCATCAGCCCATACTGAGTACAGTGCCCCTTTTGGGATGTGTTCCTTACCAGACACCTGCAACTGGAAAGACCAAAAGTACCTCACCAAGAGGATCAGTGCTGTCAAACAGATGCCATATGCTGCCCGGCAAAGAAACTCCAGCTCTTACTCAGTGGCATACCACCTGTTCAGAGGCGGTCTGTGCCTGACGAGCAAAAGCCATGTCCAACCCGAAGTAATGGACATGTTGCACCTCAGAAACTAATCCCATCGAGCTACGCCGAGAGACCTGGAACCTCAAAGCACTGAATTAAATAGGACATGCTGAGGGACAGATTCACAACTCAAAGTTGGTTCCTTCACTTTGGAATAAAATCCCAGTCCAGGTTAGGCAGAGTTCTCATTGACTTCTCTTCAAGAGGAATCTTGATGAGTGGGATGGAGATTGTATTTACCCTCTGGTATCACTTCTGTACCACTGTTAGACAGAGGCACAGCATACTAACCCCGAAAAGGGCATAGCAAAATAAATTTAAAATGGGTGGCGAAAGCCAAACACATTCTGGCTAGGCTTATAAATGCCCTAGGGCAGATAGCCTAGTATGAACCTATATTAAATGAAAAAAAAATGATAAGCTAGTAATATTGCAATAGGGAATGAATGGCAAACTGATAACAGGTTCATAGTTACTAGGTAACTCCTCCAGAGGAGGGCATCCACAGGACTGCAGGATCCACTCCCTTTAAAGGACAACACAGTACAGTATCAGTCATCTATCTGCATACTGTGCGAGTAGACCCCACAGCTTCGCATCAAAGCAAGGTACAGCACACACACACATTATGAGAGTAAAGACACAGGGAGCTCCGAGATTAAGTTTCACAACTTCATCGTTCTAACATCTAATTCTCATTCAGAGAACGCTGAAAACATCGAACATGCAGAACAGCAAATTTTTTCCTAGGGAAAAAATTTGCTGTTCCGAAACACATACACACAACACAAGGACACCAAACAAACAGCAACCCACACACATACACCTAAAATCTTACATCTAACCCTACACTAAACTTTACATACACCACTATCTATCCACTTACCATCTGTCATCCATTTAGGAAGTAAAATGTGCTACTAACAGTACACAGAGAACTGTCCTTTCTAAGTCATCTCCTTGAAGGCGGTCCTACAGTTATTCTTCCAGTAAAAATATAAAACTACGCCCCATTACTTGTACCACTGGGGCAAAATATGTCCTAACCATTGACTGTACACTTACTGTGCTTACATTTCCCAGATATACAACCCATTATCTACTGGTATGTACAATGCACTGTTCCATTATTTATGGTTATGGTATGCACAACACCACTTACAAAATAGCTCATTTATAGTATGAGTAAATGCCACATCGGGTTCCACTTCAAGAATTTGTTGCCTCTTCTTCAGGTTGTCAGAGACTGCATTTTGGGTTTGAGCTGCAAAGCATGCACACCAGGCTGTGCCCCCAGCCACTTAAACATTATTTACACTATCCAGCAGAGATCGAAAGAAAGCACTGCTCTTAAGGAATTCAGTCAAGGGAAACAAGTGAATAACAAATGCAACAAACTAGATTTCACCAAGAGGTAGATCCAGCTCATAGGCAGGTGTCAATAAGCAGGTGTAAAATGCAAACCATTACACAGGCATTGCCATTACCAATATCTTTGAAAAGGCTGCCACTGCTCTCTATACCAAACGGAATGACTCAGTGCTTACTGTGGTTGACTGACAGCAGGCTTAGCGTTGATCGGGAACCCGTGCACTTTTGTGTCTAAAATTGACGTTAGCGTGCAATGCATGCATGTGTCCTCCGCTAATCCTAAAGCATTACAGTCTTGCAGGCTGAATCAGTGGGGCACCCTCCCCTTGCTCATGGTTCCGAACATGCTTCATTTTATCTTTCAAACTCCTTATACACCTGTACAATTCTAAAATCTCCCTTCTGACATAATTTTATAACTAACATCATTACATATTGATTATTACAATACTTAAACTCCTTACAAACATGTCTTTACTGAAATGAAAGAACAGTAAACTCCTTTACAATAATGTTTTACTTCTGCAGTTACAGTCCATTTCCTTCTGCAAGATTTTACAGCTGGAGCAACTGTACAGACTTATAATTGTTAATATAAATATTTTACTGTGTATACCTGTCTTGTAATTGGTTTTGTTGTTTCATGAGAAATGTAACTGTTGTTTTTGTGATAAATGTACTGTGGTGGAGCTTTTCTCTCCAAGGACACCACTTAAAATGAGCTCATCTCAGTCGGAATTTCCTGGTCATAAAAGATAAATAAATAAATATTTACATTTATGGGAAGGTCGAACTGGGTAGAAGCCCATTTTCAGCAGATGTCCGGGGAGAAAAGCTCCAAAGTATTACAAAACATTTTAAAAATATTAGTTAAGAACTGATACAAGTTATATGACAATAATTTAATAGTTAGAAAAATTAAAGGTAAGTTAGTCGAATACAAACAGGAATTGCAGTATGAAGTGAGGGAAAAACAGGCTTGTGGCATATTTATAGAGAAAGTCAGGGAAGAGAATTTGATAGAGTTAAGGAAGTAAGTAAAGAATTTAGAGTAAGGAGGTATAAGGAATGAAAAGGTACTTGTTTACATGTAGGGATATAGTTTATCCTGGCTTTGAGCAAGAACAGAGCCAGATATTAGCTAGGAAGTTTTTCACAGTGGCTTTGAAAGATGGGATGGAGGTTATTGACCTAATGGATACAGGTAAGGAGTTCTTGCCTTAGCAAATTTATAGGTTTAG
>NW_025053996.1:0-9601 GCF_019279795.1 Protopterus annectens
GTCTCTTCCCCCTCCTTCCTTGTTCTCCCCTCTCTCCCACTCCCTCCTTTTTCTCCCCTCTCTCTCCCACTCCCTCCTTTTTCCTCCCCTCTCTCTTCTCTATTTTCTCTCTCCCCCTCTCTCTTCCCTCTATTTCTCCCCTCTCACTTCTCCCTCTCCCCATCTGTCTGTCTCTCTCTCTCTCTCTCTCTCCCCCTCTCTTCCACCCCATCTCTGAATGCTAATCTGTAGGTTCTCCACACCAATTCATAGGCAAGTACTAGGCTAGCTGCCTTTGTGGGACATTTTAAGCCTAACCAATTTCTATTTATTTGTTTACTGGGGAAGTCCAACTGGGACAGAGCCCATTTTCAGCATAGGCCTGGGCGAGAAATGCTGCAGACTCATGTCTTTGGAATGTGGGAGGAAACTGAGCACCCAGAGGAACCCACACAAATGCAGGGAGGGCATGCAAACTCTGCACAGAAGGCACCCCAGCTGAGAATTTGAACCAGAGAACCTCTCCTGTGAGGCAGCAATGCTAACCGCTGCACCACTGTGCCGCCCGTGCTTGAAATAATCTATTCCATTTGGTTATAGATTGGCCTTACCTGTACCATATTCGATTATTCCATAATGAGAATAACTGGTATCGTACTGTAGATAATTTGAGGGGACCCATTCTTGGAATAAAGCTTTTAGCAGCTGCCTCTGTCCACTAGTAATACAGGGGGCAATCTTGGGGTACATTTTCTCTTCACCATCCATAGATTTAAGTTGCAATTGAAAATGGACAGGACAAAACTTTGGTTTATATGGGTGGGGAGGGGGGTCTACTTCAGTAGACCGAAATACCACCTACCTGAAACCCATATAACCGAGATGAAAAGGTCGACAGCACGACAACACCACCTTACCACTCCAGGTAAGTAAATGCTTGGCAATCCTTAAAAATAAATGAAAGCAAACCTACCAATGTGGGGAGCTTCGCCCCCACACCCCCCTAACTAAATATACCAACTCAGAGATCGCACTACCACAGGGTAAGAGGCAAAGTTTGACAGGATGACCAAGTGTTTACTTACCTGGAGTGGCGAGTCTGTGTTCCGGTATGTCAGTGTTCTCATGCTGTCGGCCTTTTCATCTCGGTTATCTGAATTTCAGGTAAGTGGTATTTCGTTCTACTGAAGTAGACCCGGATGTGGAGTCTGTTCCATAGCCGTGGCATCCGCTGCCTGTCTGATGTTGCAGAAGAGGTTTAGATCCCTAGACCAAGTATTTCTGATGCCATTTGACTTGCTGATGTGCAGTAATTCCATCAGTAATGGGTCAGAGAATGTCTTGTATGCCAGACAGAGGTCATGTCTTGGCAGTCTGTACCAAATATAATGACAGGGCTTTGAGTCAGTTCATGTAGGACATGTTCTTTGGACTGTATATCCTTTTAGTAAGGTATCTTTGTGGTTGTTCAAGTTGTTGCATGTGTCTGGACAAATGCATGCCAAAGAGGGCGTTATATTCAATGACTGGCCTAATGAGGGCAGAGCAAAGGAGGAAAGTGACATCTCTAGATCCAATCCTTTTGTTTATAAGCTATGCAATATAGAAAGTTTTTCTTACAATAATAGATACATGTTGGTCAAAAGTTGGGTTGCTGTCCACATAGTTTCCTAATCCTGAACAACTAGGTCAACTCTTGGGAGCATATTTCTTTCATCAAATCTTCCCATTGCATCACAACTACATTATTTTTTCCACATTTTAATCCTAGCAATAACACTTTTCTTTTCACTGAAAAGTAAACCCCCACATTTCATCACATCACCCAAAACCCTTACTTGCTTCTTTATTCAGGGTCATTCACATTTTCTTTAAACATCTGTTCAGACAAACCAATATTTCCCTCATCCAGATTTTTTTAGCAACTGCAACTATATTGTCTGCGTACTTCAAAAGTACTGGAATCCTGACCTCCTTTTGCATCACTTAATTAGCATTTTTCATTTTATAAGTTACAGCAATTGCTATCACATTCATTACCAGTGCCAGTATTCCACTCGTGCAACATCCTTTTCTTACACCACAACTTCATGCCTATTTGTTTACTCAGCCACCCTTTATGGTATGCTGACATACACACTTTCCTAATTCTATTACTATTCCATATTTCTCCATAACTTCCCACAAAATGTCATGTCCTACTGTCTCAGATGCCTTGCTAATATCACCTACCATAAGTTTCCCATCCTCCCTTTTACTTGTATCCTCCATAATTTATTTTGCAACCAAATAGCAGTTCTTGGCATTTCTTCCCATTTTTACTATATATACTTTCTTTCATAATAGCCCTCATCCTTCCATTATCATCTGTTATTCCCATAAAAATATCTGCTTTTAGTGTGATCTCCAGATTTTTGTCCTTTTTCTTCTCTTTCTTCCATATAAATTTTAATATCCCACAACATAACTTCATAAAAACAAATTCTTCATTCAAACCATTTATTTAATATATTTGCAAAATATTTTCTTTGCCAGTCCATTAATTTCTTGTACATTCCATACCCTATCACATCCTGGCCTGATACTGAATCGGTATATATTCCATACCTTATACCATTTGGGCCCAATACTGAATTGGTATATATTCCATACCTTATACCATTTGGGCCCAATACTGAATCAACATTTGCTTTCCTAAGTATTTCAGCCTATTTTCTAATAGTAATTTCTTTTTCAATTTCTTCCTTAAATCTTTCAGTGTGTTTTACTACTTTCCACCGTCTCTTATTTTCTGCCATTTTACTGTGTACTACAATACTCATAATTTGCTTTTGTGTTCTTTTTGTCTCTGCTTTTACATTTTTCCATTTCCCTTTTTATATAGTTATTTCCTCCTTTAAGTTTTACCTTGATACACAGATACCTCCTGCCTTCTCCCTTGTAAATATATGCCTTAACAGTAATGTTAATTTTTTTCAGTTTCTTTTCTATATTTTAATAGTCCCTCCTATTGTTCTCGGATATTTCTGTAAACGTTCCTGTAGTTCATTTTCTTCCTACTCTTTCCTGTTATTTTCTGAGGTATCTGTAAGCGTTCCTGTAGTTCACATGTTCTTCCTTTCTTACTCTCTCCCGTTCTCCAAGATATTTCTGTAAGCGTTCCTGTAGTTCACATGTTCTTCCTTTCTTACTCTCTCACGTTCTCCAAGATATTTCTGTAAGCGTTCCTGTAGTTCACAAGTTCTTCCTTTCTTACTCTCTCCCGTTCTCCAGATATTTCTGTAAGCGTTCCTGTAGTTCACATGTTCTTCCTTTCTTACTCTTCCTTTCTTACTCTCTCCCGTTCTCCAAGATATTTCTGTAAACATTCCTGTAGTTTACATGTTCTTCCTTTCTTACTCTCTCCCGTTCTCCAAGATATTTCTGTAAACGTTCCTGTAGTTCACATGTTCTTCCTTTCTTACTCTTCCTTTCTTACTCTCTCCCGTTCTCCAATATATTTCTGTAAACGTTCCTGTAGTTCACACGTTCTTCCTTTCTTACTCTCTCCTGTTCTCCAAGATATTTCTGTAAACGTTCCTGTAGTTCACACGTTCTTCCTTTCTCACTATCTCCCGTTCTCCAAGATATTTCGGTAAACGTTCCTGTAGTTCACATGTTCTTCCTTTCTCGCTCTCTCCTGTTCTCCAAGATATTTCTGTAAACGTTCCTGTAGTTCACATGTTCTTCCTTTCTTACTCTCGCCTGTTATTCTCAGAGATATTTTTGTAAGTGTTCCTGTAAGTCACATGTTCTTCCTTTCTTACTCTCGCCTGTTATTCTCCAAGATATTTCTGTAAACGTTCCTGTAGTTCACATGTTCTTCCTTTCTTACTCTCTCCTGTTCTCCAAGATATCTCTGTAAACGTTCCTGTAGTTCACACGTTCTTCCTTTCTCACTATCTCCCATTCTCCAAGATATTTCTGTAAACGCTCCTGTAGTTCACATGTTCTTCCTTTCTTACTCTCTCCTGTTATTCTCCAAGATATTTCTGTAAACGTTCCTGTAGTTCACATGTTCTTCCTTTCTCGCTCTCTCCTGTTCTACAAGATATTTCTGTAAACGTTCCTGTAGTTCACATGTTCTTCCTTTCTTACTCTTCCTTTCTTACTCTTCCTTTCTTACTCTCTCCCGTTCTCCAAGATATTTCTGTAAACGTTCCTGTAGTTCACACGTTCTTCCTTTCTTACTCTCTCCTGTTCTCCAAGATATTTCTGTAAACGTTCCTGTAGTTCACACGTTCTTCCTTTCTCATTATCTCCCGTTCTCCAAGATATTTCTGTAAACGTTCCTGTAGTTCACATGTTCTTCCTTTCTCGCTCTCTCCTGTTCTCCAAGATATTTCTGTAAACGTTCCTGTAGTTCACATGTTCTTCCTTTCTTACTCTCGCCTGTTATTCTCAGAGATATTTTTGTAAGTGTTCCTGTAAGTCACATGTTCTTCCTTTCTTACTCTCTCCTGTTATTCTCCAAGATATTTCTGTAAACGTTCCTGTAGTTCACATGTTCTTCCTTTCTCACTCTCTCCTGTTCTCCAAGATATTTCTGTAAACGTTCCTGTAGTTCACATGTTCTTCCTTTCTTACTCTCGCCTGTTATTCTCAGAGATATTTTTGTAAATGTTCCTGTAAGTCACATGCCTTTCTTGCATCATCCTCCCATTGGAAAAAAAAAAACAATTTCTGCTACTTTTTAAATTCCATCAACCATTCAGACAGGTTTTTATAGAAGTTTTTCATGGTTATATGATCCTTCTATAACTGCAATATTTCTAACTCTCCGATTACATCCTGTAATTTGTCATTTATTCTTTCTGTTTCCTTTCCACTTTTAATATACTCCCTTTCTTCCATTGACTCCATCCATATTGCAAAATGGTGTGAAAATCCTGTTCCAATTTTAAGTCCATCAACTTTTGTTCCTCGTGGCTAACTTATCACTTCCGGGTTTACATTTTCTTCTTAAATCACAGGGTTAGGGAAAGTCACATTCCCTAACCCTCCCCAAACAACCTTACTACAATCATTCTATCATTCCAGTTTCTTTTTATCCAGTTCCCAACCTTGATTAAATGTTTTAATATCATTCTCAACAACCTTTCTCCCTCCCATACTGCTTTGCATTGCATTGCATTCATATTCACACCCCTCCATAACAGCTATCTGTTTTACATTGTATCTTGTACTTGTCAAATGAACCCTCACTACTTCCTGTTTTACCTGCATTATCACACTCTAGCCTTCATTCCTCCCCCATCTCTCTAGCAGGGTGCAAGGGAGTTGCAGGGTTCACTACAAATTTAAATAATACACACACCAGTCTCATTCAGATAGGCGGTCTGAGTCCATTTAATCGTGATAAAAAGGGATAAAGCCTAGAAATACTGGTGTATAAAAATAGAACTCAAAATGCTCTCCAGCAATTTAGATATATTAGAAACCTTGCAAACCTCCATGTCAAACAGGATAAGCAAACCTACTATGTCAGCCTACAAGACAAACATAAAAACAACCCACAATTTGTTTGGTCATCACTAAATAAACTACTCCACCCTGGCAAGACCACTAGTCCCTCTCCAAAAATGGACAGTATGACAGACTCTATCCCCACACAGTTTTTAATTCCTATTTTATGCAGTCAGTATTATCTCTCTTAGACACTTAACACTTTTGCCCCCCTCACTCTACCCCTGTCCAATCAAAACCACCCACAGCTCTTCAGTTGTAATCCAGTACCTACCTCACTTGTAAGGAAGTTGCTTCTTAAACTAAAAACTACTTCTGTAGCTATAGACCAACTACCACCAGACTACATAACAATGGCTGCAGAAGGCATAGCCTTCCCTTTGTCCATACTAATTAATAGGTCCATAGCAGAAAGGTACATCCTGTTGCTGTGGAAAAAAAATTCTACATCATACCACCGCACAAAGGCAGCACATCTACAGACCTATAGCGATCCCCCCCCCTTTCTAAAATTAGAGAAATGCGTCCGTATGCAACTGATACAGTACCTAACCTCAAGTAAGTTGCTGTCAGAAGTACAATATGGCTTTAGGTCCCAGCACAGCACCACTACTGCTCTACTCCATTTACCAATATAATAAACCAACATAGAGACGATGGTCTGCTTGTGCCAGCCATGTTCTCAGACTTGTCAAAGGCATTTGATACTGTCTCACACTAGCAACTGCTTGTTCAACTCTCATCAGTAGGACATTCACAGTGCTCCTTGATGTGATTCCTTAGTTACCTATCTGGAAGGCAACAAGCTGTTACATGGTAACAAACCTACTCCTCCTTTCAACCAATTACTACACTCAGGGCTCTATCATGGGTCCTCTACTGTTTACTATTTTAATATATTTGTTAATGACCTCCATGCCTCCGCTCACTATGTTCAGTATGCAGACAACTATTGATATGTGCAGTCTCAACAATAAATAAGCTCCAAGACCTCGCCCAGAAATCTTTCTCCTCTGTAGAAAGCTGGCGGAAAGAATCAACCCCAAGAAATCCAAGTTAACTTTTCACCTCAAAAAGTGCCAAAATCAAAAGCAATCTTTTACCATAAAGCCAGCAAGTAATACTGTCATTGAATCTGTAACTCATAGCAAAATTCTAGGCTTTATAATAGATGATAATCTCAAATATGACCAGCATATACTACACACCATTACACCAGAAACTAGTATCCCTTTATTGGATCAATTGATTCTTTACAGAAACTGCAAGAAAAACTCTAGGCACAACCTTGTTATTGACAACTCTGTTCTAGATGACTCCTATCCTAACAAATGTGAGCAATACTCAAAGAAAGAAACAGGTTCCTTCCGCAGTAAGATAGCTAAACTAGAAACCGGACCACTGTCTTAGTTTAAAGCAATTAAACTGGCTTCAACTGCACAGCTGTCATATTGACATCTGACTATAGCGCACACACTCATTCATCATCCAGAAAACTGCCCTGCACTGCAGAACTTATTACTGCCCAGCAAGGGACCTCCCTTCTAGTAACAAATCCTTATTACTTACAAATAAGTCGAATAATGTTGCAGGAAGTCCCAAATGTGTTACTAAACTCTGGAATAGTATCCCCACACAAATAAAACTCCAGTAGTATCCCCACACAAATAAAACTCTCTGAAAATTCAGTAGTTTTAAACCACTGCTTAAACAACATCTTAACCAGTCCTGGTCCTTGCATGCTCATCACAGGGCTAAACGTTTTTCACTGTACAAAACTGTCCAAATATATAATATAATATTTTCAACCTCTTACTGAAATGACAAAATAATTTTATGCATAACTGCTGCCTGTGCAATCCACTAAGTTGCAAGTGTGCTTTCCCTTTAAGTTTCACCTCTATAAAATCTTAGATTGTATATTTATAAATGTAACTACTGTTTGTGAATAAATGTTTGTTATAAGGAATATAGTGAATAAATGTAAATAAAAATAGAACTTCTCGGTGTTTGACTGGAACTTGATATAATGCAGTGTAAGCAAATGGAACTTTTCTCCCCGGCCCTGTGCTGAAAATGGATATTACCCAGTCGGACTTCCCTGGTAAACAAAGACAGACAAATATGTAAACCCCTCTATTTGTTATATTCCAGAGAATATACTATTGCAACGCCTCTTCCTTCATAGAAAATGCATATTTCCTACCTACTCTCTATCAGCCTTCAGAGTCCAACTCCAGTAAATATCCTAATGCCTTACTAGTTTTTTTTCCGTTGTGGTTCCTACTTCCCTACTACCTGAAAATAATAACCTACAGATACATTTACTGAATCATGCTATTCCTCAGCGTATCCAGTATTCCCTTACAGATACATTTACTGAATCATGCTGTTCCTCAGCGTATCTACTATTCCCTTACAGATACATTTACTGAATCATGCTGTTCCTCAGCGTATTCACTATCCCTCTACAGATACATTTACTAAATCATGCTATTCCTCAGCGTATCCACTATTCCCCTACAGATACATTTACTGAATCATGCTATTCCTCAGCGTATCCACTATTCCCTTACAGATACATTTACTGAATTATGCTATTCCTCAGCATATCCACTATTCCTCTACAGATACATTTACTGAATCATGCTATTCCTCAGCGTATCCACTATTCCTCTACAGATATATTTACTGAATCATGCTATTGCTCAGCGTATCCACTATTCCCCTACAGATACATTTACTGAATCATGCTATTCCTCAGCGTATCCACTATTCCCCTACAGATACATTTACTGAATCATGCTATTCCTTAGCGTATCCACTATTCCCCTACAGATACATTTACTGAATCATGCTATTCCTCAGCGTATCCACTATTCCCCTACAGATACATTTACTGAATCATGCTATTCCTCAGTGTATCCACTATTCTCCTGCAATTCCTACTGTAATTTCCGTCAGCATTTCCGTAGTTGTTTTCCAGCCACCACTTCATGTGACTGTAATACCCGTCCGTGTTTCTGCAGTTGTTTTCCAGCCTCACCTATCACAATGGACATCAAGGCAGTTCTCCTCTACACATTACTCTAACCGTACAACAGTCAGCCCCCAACCCCAGTAATCTAACTTTTGCTGCCATAAATGTTAGAAGTATAAAATAAAATTGCTGAGCTACATTCCTGGATTACCCAATATAAGGCTGATATTCTCACTGCATCTGAAACTTGGCAGAAGTCCAGCATAAGCAGCTCCAAAAATGACACCTTCCAGCTATATCCTCATCTGTAATGGGCATATAAAGAAGAAAGGTGGTACTGTAGCATTAATATTTCCCCAAAAATACCCCATTTCTCCTTATAACAACCCCTTACCAAACAATTACCCTATTTTTCCTTATAACAACCCCTACCAAACAGTTACCCTATTTATCCGTATAACAACTCCCTACCAAATAATTACCCCATTTCTCCTTATAACAAACCTCTACCAATTACCCCATTTCTCCTTATAACAACCCCCTACCAAACAATTACCCCATTTCTCCTTATAACAACCCCATACCAAACAATTACCCCATTTCTCCTTATAACAAACCCCTACCAAACAATTACCCCATTTCTCCTTATAACAAACCCCTACCAAACAATTACCCCATTTCTCCTTATAACAAACACCTACCAAACAATTACCCCATTTCTCCTTATAACAAACCCCTACCAATTACATCATTTCTCCTTATAACAACCCCCTACCAAACAGTTACCCAATTTCTCCTTATAACAAACCCCTACCAATTACCTCATTTCTCCTTATAGCAAACCCCTACCAATTACCCCATTTCTCCTTACAACAAACCCCTACCAAACAATTACCCCATTTCTCCTTATAACAACCCCCTACCAAACAATTACCCCATTTCTCCTTATAACAAACCCCTACCAATTACCCCATTTCTCCTTATAACAAACACCTACCAATTACCCCATTTCTCCTTATAACAACCCCCTACCAATTACCCCATTTATCCTTACAACAACCCCCTAGCAAACAATTACCCCATTTCTCCTTATAAACCCTACCAATTACCCCATTTCTCCTTGTAACAAACCAACCC
>NW_025053997.1:0-8933 GCF_019279795.1 Protopterus annectens
AGTCTGCCTCATGGGCTTAGAAGCTGAGATAATATGAGTTGAGGCTGAATGTGCTGTGGTGAGTGTTGCTTTGGAAGTTTGTTTTTGATACTGTTGAGGATACATATTGTAATTACTGCATCTGGGAGGCCTTTGAGGTTTGGGTTCGGGTAGATAATCCTTTAGTGCCACAGCATATGTGGGTCAACATGTTTGTCCTGTAGTGTGTGTGTGTGTATGGGGTTGTGTTTCTGGTAACCTGTTTGATATTTGTAGTGATGTAAGAGCCTTGCCATCAGTGATGGTGTATAACTAAATCTCTCACATACAGTATCAGATTGTTTGAGAATTACCTAAAAGTACTACGGTACCTCCAATAAGCGACAGTCCGGTTAGACACCACGTTCTCAAATCCACTGTTTAATCCACATAACACCAGACAAACATAATCCAAGCAGCAAAAGCTCGAATATAACGATACAGATACAAAAATCAAACACCCAGGGAACACGTAAAAATGCAGCAGTTAAGCGCTTTCAACCATTCGTCAACTGGTCTTCATCAGAACTGCTAAAGAAAGCGTTCAGTGAATTTAAATCAACTTTGTGGCGCCAAAACATGCAACTTCATTCTTAAAGAGATATACACATATATGTATATAATAATGTAAAAAAATAAGTAATATGCATGAATAAGTAAATAATACATCTCAATTAAATGTCCAATACAACTCATGGAAAATACTCATTAAAAGCCAACAACTAGTCTCTGTTCAGCCCACTTGTTCTCATAAGATGTGGTATTTCATTTAAAAATAGCGTAGAATTCACTACTACATGATGTAAAAATTATGTTAAAAACTAATTTGATGAATTATACCATCCATTTGTGGCCTTCTTATACAAGATGATAATAATTTCATTGTTATATATATCTGGTATATAGAAATAACTAAAAATAAAAAATAAAATAATATTAAAAATATTAAGTATTAGATATATAATAACAAATATATATAAAACGATAATTTGGATTAAAATAACTTTCTTCATTTTATTTATATATATATAATAAATATAATATAATATAATATAATTATATATAATATTTAATAATGTTGTCATATATAAAAGACTCTTATCATTTGATAGTGGTATATGCTCTTTACACTATTTTTTACATCTAACCATTGGTTTATTATTTTTTGTGCAAATGGTATTACATCATTTTAATGGGTGGGACAGGGATTCTGCGTCAGTATATAATTGCCACCAAAGCTTCTTTAAAACTATTGAAGCCTTCCAAAATCCTCCCTTGAGATTAGTAAATTATCACCTTAATATGGAAAAATTTCAATCCAATATTCTATTCCCATCATATGAGCATTGCCTGAGACCAAAGGCATTTGTGTCATCCTTTGTTCTTATACTGTACAAATGACTAATGATCTTATATGCTTTTCAAACTTCATTAAACTATACATAATAAAGCGTCACAGATGTCACATGTAGCTAAAATAAAAACCAGCATTTTAAATATTACAAATTATATTTACAAGTGATGACACACCTATATTAAAATTCTTCAATACAGTTTCCAACTAATTCATATATTTGCAATAATTACAAAATCCACTTTTTTCCCCTTTTTGAGGTTCATATTTCTGTTACTCCTATATTGTGTTTGATTTTTCATATTCTTTTCCATCCTGTATATGAATTTTGGTTTTGTTACCATCATATCTGCAAATATTGGTCTCGCTAATCAATAAAGAGCAAATTAATTGAATCTTTTCCTTGGCATATTCAGCATAGTACTTCATACATTGCCATAGTAAGCATTCTCATAAATAATTGTTCAGTTTAGGATATATGATAATATCTCCTGATCCCTTGTATAGACAAGCACACAAATGGATGGTTTAATTCATCAAATTAGTTTTTTAACATAATTTTTACATCATGTAGTAGTGAATTCTACGCTTTATTTTAAATGAAATATCACATCTTATGAGAACAAGTAAGGCTGAACAAGAGACTAGTTGTTGGCTTTTAATGAGTATTTTCCATGAGTTGTATTGGACATTTAATTTGGGATATTATTTTATTTACTTATTCATGCATATTACTTATATTTTTACATTATTATATACATATATGTGTATATCCTTTAAGAATGAAGTTGCATGTTTGTTTTCCACAAAGTTGATTTGCAAATTCACCAAACAGCTTTCTTTAGCAGGTTCTGATAGAACCAGTTCGATTGAATGGTTGAAGCAACTTTAACTGCTGCATTTTCGTGTTCCCTGGGTGTTTGATTTTTGTATACTGTATCGTTATATTCGAGCTTTGCTGCTTGGATTATGTTTGTCTGGTGTTATGTGGATTAAACAGTGGATTTGAGGCATGGTGTCTAACGGACTGTAAGCTTATTGGGTACCGTAGTACTTTTAGGTGGTTTGCACTTTACCTGCTTGGTTTCTGATGTGCGTCCTCCTACTTGGCCGAGAATGGGCGGTAGCACACACAACAATAGTAATCCCAGCACCAGTATCGCAAACAGTGTCATATGCAATGGATACAGTGCTTGAAGGGAAAGCGAATTTGGAGCGTTTCAGACTGAATTATCGAAGGAACTGAGAGGTGAGGTTAAAAACCTAACCGCACTTGTAATGAAATTAGTATCTGAGGCTCCGGCACCATTTTAAAACCAAGATCATTTATTACCATTAACCAACAACAATGTTTTTGCTGAAAGTGATTCAAATAACTTTGAGTCTTGCCCACCTGTTTGTAACTGTTATTCAGTCGGAAGCAGCCAAAGGGACTCACGGGCTAAAACTAGTCAAGCTAGCATGAGTATTCAACAGGATACTGTGAATAGTTATCGTAATGAATGTGACCGAGTAAGCCAATCGATGTTTTTGTAGAAGCATTCTGGCGACAGTTTTGATGTACCCAATGGACAGAAGGCAGACAACTCGGTCCACGCCATAGACTGGATCATTGCTGCACCTCTTTCCAGCAGCAATATCAACCATTCTGATTTTCGCACCTTCGATTTTTCCCTTTATGACTATGACTTTGAGTCAAAAGGACTGGTACTAAACACCGAGAATGCTACCCATTAAGACGTATTCTGCGGTTACAGCACACACAATTTGGAAATACTGTGAAGGGGGCTTGACAAGCTCCATTTTACCTTAGCCAGGACAGGGACAGATGCCCCGAGTAGATCTGAACATTCTGATTTATTCAACAGAAATTCCACTATCTTTTTGACTTTAAAAGTGGACGGGGTGTTGAAGCATCTGATCATGTAGTCCTTACGTGAAGAGGGAATCCTTAATAGTGTTGTGAAGGAAATTTGAAGTCAATGATATATATTCTTTGGGAAAGAAACTTAAAATTATTAATGGATTAAAAGTGGATAACATGTATTTTACAGAAATGTATGGAATTTAAGATAGTACCCAAGGGACTTAGGTTCTTCAAGTTGCCATTGGGTATTGATCTAAGCACTTCAAGCATCAATGAATTTAACAGTTTTTTTGATGAATGTGGGTTCAATGCTAGGTATGCTTATGAAGTATCATGATGAAAGATTGAGTAACTTATTCATGTAGTAGGGGTTTTGAATACACAGATTGTGAGTGACCTATTATTTAAGGATTGGGAAAGATTATACAACAAACAATATTTTGAGGCTAAAAAATGGGCTGACAACCTGTGCAAGAGAAAATTGGACAAAATTAAAAGGGATAGGGAATTGTACCAAAAACATTTAGCATATGTGTGGCGAAGAAACAGAATTACAATGCAGGAGGCAGAGTCATCGTATACAAAACAAGCGGAATTTTTAGCGACTATATTAGGGATGATAGTGATACTGACCATGCAGATAATTTTGTTAGAAAGAATCAATGGATTTTTCGGACACATCGGGAGGGCAATTACCCCCATATCGAGAGAAGAGGTCCAACTTTCAAGCCAGGGGGGATCGATAAAGCGAGACAATACCATTTATTAATACAGTAAGACAATTGAAGACATCTAGTATACTTCTATATACATAATCAACCCACTGATGACCATGAAATTGTAGCGGAAGTGATTATGATGGGGAGCCATACTTGAAGCGGTACTTGCCCATTTGAAGGCAAGATGCGTTTACATTTAGACATTTCAATATTTATAATTATCACGGACTTACAGGTTACGAAAACACATTTTAACTTGTTTGAGGAAGGGATTGAAATTGCTATACCAAATCCACAAATTTAGTTTAACTGATGTATTTGATTGATTTTAAAAATATATAAGGAAGATCAACTTAGGGGGTATTTTTCAAAGACAAGAACGTTAAGACTGTTAAAAATACAGATAGTGGTATGAATTTAGGAAAAAATTTGTCGATTAAGAGCAAGTTCACACCTGCCAACCATCCCATAATTGACACCTTTGATAAGGTTGTCACTAGAGAGATTTATGGTCAATATAATGAATTTAGACAGTTAAAAGGTAATACCAATCTGACCGAGGATGAAGAAGGACTACTCCAATCATTGAGAAACAATAATACCATAAGAATAATGAAACCCGACAAAGGGGGAGGGATAGCAATATATGATAATATGGTATATATACAAAAAATATATGATATCTTACACAGTACGGGGAATTATGTTAGTATTTCTAGGAATGAACTACACATTGCCTACCAGAGGATTGATTCATATATTGAGGAATATTCCTTGGGCCGAGAATAAGTAACGAAATTTACAAATTTATTAAAGTTGAATACCCCAGGTTGGCTACAATGGTGGGCATTCCTAAGATTCACAAAGATATCAATGACCCTCCCCTGAGACCTATGGTTTGGGTAGTTTTTCCAAAACTTTTAAGATGGGAAAGTTTATAGACACTATTTTGAAAAATATATATACCCTTATTCCACATATGGTCAAGGATTCGTGGTGTTTCCTTTCCAAGTATCCAATTTCGTATGACGAGAATAACAACTCAAAATATATAATCACTATTGATGTGATTGATTTATTCTCATGTATTCCTAAACAGGAGGGCTTGGAAGCCTTCTCTAATAGTCTTAAGAGACATACGGACTTGGAATGGGACACCATATGTCTCTTAACGGAGATGATGTCTATAGTTTTAGATAATAATTTTATCTACTTTGAAGGAGAACTATTTAAGCAGACCAGAGGCGTAGCAATGGGGGCGGCATGTGCTTCATTTATGCTAATCTGGTCATGCTCAGTGGGAGGATGAAATTTTATTCAAAAACCCATACTTTTCAATGTCAAGTACTATTCTAGGTTTTTAGGCGATTTATATATATTGTGGGAAGGCAGAAGGGAAGATATGTTAGCCTTCTTAGATTTTATTAAAAAGTAGTGACTATCTAAAGTTCACATTATAATATAGATACAAAAGGTTTACCATATTTGGATACCTTGGTAACACATGAAGAGGAAAAATAATATCTAGAATTTATAGGAAGGCTACCTTCTCTAATAATTACTTAGACTATACAAGTTGTCATCCACCTAAGGTAAAATAGTCTTTAAAGGACAATGTATAAGAGCCACTAGAATGGTATCTGAATTGTGGTTGAAAAAAGAAATAACAGTAATACAAATTATTTTATGGAAAGGGGTTATCCAAGTAGTATGATGACTGAGACAGTGGCCTATATATTAAAAAACAGGGACATAAAGTATAAACCATTGTTGGGATCAGGAGATATTATCATATATCCTAAACTGAACAATGATGGAGTAGGACCAAGTTGCTTAGGGCATGTATTATACCATACAATTATGCCACAGAAAAGATTCAATTAATTATTTCAAAATTTTGGTATTTGATTAGTAGTGACCAATATTTGGTAGATATATTGGGTAACAAACCAAAATTCATATACAGGATGGGTATGAATATGAAAAAACTTTTGGAACATAATATAGGAGGAAATAAAATATGAACCTCAAAGGGAAGCAAAAGTGTGGATTTTGTAATTATTGCAAATATATGAATTAGTGTTGGAAAAATTGTATTGAAGAATGGACATAGGTGTGTCATCACTTGTAAATATGGGAATTGTATCTGAAAAATGTTATTTATTTAGCTACATGTGACATCTGTGGCGCTTATTATGTGGGAGAGCGGGAAGTTTGAAAAAGCGCATATATGATCATTTGTACAGTATAAGAACAAGGATGACACAAATGCCTTGTCAGGCACGTTCATATGATGGGAATAGAACACACATTTAAGTTTTCCATATTGGAGGTGATACCTACTAATCCTATGGGAGGTGACGTTAAAGGTTTAATAGCCTTTAAAGAAGCTTGGTGGCAATTATATACTGACATAACCTGTCCACGGGCTTAAATAATAATATTTCCATTAAAAGTTTACTAAATTAATGTTAACATACCACTATCAAATGATAAGAGTCTTTTATATATGACAAACATTATTAAATATTATAATATGCACATTATATTATATTATATCATATTTTATTATAATTTATATGAAGTATATAAAGTGCACAAATGAATAGAAAGGTTTTAACCAAATTATCGTTTTATATATATTTACAGTTATTATATACTCAATATTTAATACTTTTATTATTATTTTTTATTTTTTATTTTTTAGTTATTTCTATATACCAGATATATATAACAAATGAAATTATTATCATCTTGTATAGACAAGCACACAAATGGATGGTATAATTCATCAAATTAGTTTTTTAACATAATTTTTACATCATGTAGTAGTGAATTCTACGCTATTTTTAAATGAAATATCACATCTTATGAGAACAAGTGGGCTGAACAGAGACTAGTTGTTGGCTTTTAATGAGTATTTTCCATGAGTTGTATTGGACATTTAATTGAGATGTATTATTTACTTATTCATGCATATTACTTATTTTTTACATTATTATATACATATATGTGTATATCTCTTTAAGAATGAAGTTGCATGTTTTGGCGCCACAAAGTTGATTTAAATTCACTGAACGCTTTCTTTAGCAGTTCTGATGAAGACCAGTTGACGAATGGTTGGCTTAACTGCTGCATTTTTACGTGTTCCCTGGGTGTTTGATTTTTGTATCTGTATCGTTATATTCAGAAAGCTTTTGCTGCTTGGATTATGTTTGTCTGGTGTTATGTATGGATTAAACAAGTGGATTTGAGAACGTGGTGTCTAACGGACTGTAAAGCTTATTGGAGGTACCGTGAAGAGTACTTTTAGGTGGTTTTGCACTTTACCTGCTTGGTTTTCTGATTGACTTTGAGAATTTAGGTGGTTTGTCAAGCCCAAGACAATTTTCTCAGCTGTCTCAGGATGTCCATTTCTACCAGTCTGGCTACAAAAACAGTAGAAAAGTGCAGATCCAAGGATTTGTGTATTTGTATAGCAGGCTACAAGTGTTAGCTAAAGTGATATTTGAGTAAGGCTACAGTCAATGACAAAAACATTCTTGGTGCTACGATCTTCTGTGGAGTCACTGTAAGGGAGTAATAGAGGAGTTTATAACTGGTTTGTTGTGCACTATTTGAGTAAGAAGTACAATTGAATTTAATCTTGCAGTGCAATTCTCCTCTTAGAGAAATCCTGGTGCTTCTCATGCAACTATGTACTCAAAACTGTTAGGGAGTAGCTTTATAGAGATTTTAAGAACTTGTGTTTATACAGGGTACTGCTGATTACAGCTGCATGATGAACAGCATTGGGTAAATGCAATCACTTTATACAAGCAGAGAGAGAGAGAAAGAGAGCATACAACATCGCAACAAGCACACTCTAAGAATTCCTCACTGATTCTCAACACATAACAGACCAGACTACTCTCTATTTCCACTAGAGGGCAGAAATAACTTTTGCAACACTAAACCACTAAAAAGACAACTGAAGTGCAATAAATAACCAAGCTGATCCCAACAGGAAACACTTATAAGCAATCAGAAGTGCAGAACTCAACAGCCGAATGCAGTGGCAAAAGCAACATCACCTTAATGTAGATAACAGTGTGAAAACCCTGTAAATAATGCACTGATATAACAGCAGCACTTGTACAGTTCAAGACAAAGCGCAAAGCAGCTTAGTGAAAACTTATCTAGCAGTGGATGGAGCTGGGTTCATGGTCAGTTTTGAGACAAATTAATGAAAAAAATGTAAAGAGCAGCTACTATTGTAGTAACTAGGCTGTGCATTTGAGAAAGGGTCGTGTGATGAGGGATTGTGCACATCTTAACTTCCTCATGGGTAAAGGAGGTAGCATAACTAGATATTATTCTTAAGAGCATATTAACAGCTTCTAGGTGAATTATTTTTAGTGCCTTCTAACATAACTATATATGATGTTCTTACATTCACTGCTGCAGTATTCTAACATATGGGATTCCCTGCCATGGAAGCCCAATGTCCAGTCAGTCTACTAAAGACTCCTGTTGCTTTAAAGGTACACTGAACATTACCTAAATGCTCCTTGTGTGATGTAGAGCATAAAGGTTGCCAAATTCAGAGCCTACTAAAAACAATGAACTTCTTTTATGTCACCAGTCCAAATGTATCTTTTACCATGCAGTCTTTTACCTACTGTCTGGCATTTCTACCCAGTTCTGAACACATTTTCATTCTCCAGTGACTGCCTATGCCTGTTTGCTGCTCTGTGCAGATAAGTGCCCCATTGGGGATTTTGTTTTCTTGACTTTTTTGTGTTCCTGGGGTTAATGTCATCCAGTAAGGGGTAAATGCCTATGTGGGAGACATATTCCCCATAGATACCACCATGATAAGGGTCTTTTTTGCCCTACAGGCTTCTTGTAATGGCCATATACACATCCTGTTCTATTTGCCAGAGCATTTGTATGAAGAAAAACATCACAGTAGACTTTCTTCCCTTTCCTTGTA
>NW_025053998.1:0-8136 GCF_019279795.1 Protopterus annectens
ATGGCTATTATGTAACACAGCAGGATGCCAGAGATAATGAGCAATGTAACTAATCTAAGATACAGTGGCTATTATGTAACACAGCAGGATGCCAGAGATAATGAGCAATGTAACTAATCTAAGATACAGTGGCTATTATGTAACACAGCAGGATGCCAGAGATAATGAGCAATGTAACTAATCTAAGATACAGTGGCTATTATGTAACACAGCAGGATGCCAGAGATAATGAGCAATGTAACTAATCTAAGATACAGTGGCTATTATGTAACACAGCAGGATGCCAGAGATAATGAGCAATGTAACTAATCTAAGATACAGTGGCTATTATGTAACACAGCAGGATGCCAGAGATAATGAGCAATGTAACTAATCTAAGATACAGTGGCTATTATGTAACACAGCAGGATGCCAGAGATAATGAGCAATGTAACTAATCTAAGATACAGTGGCTATTATGTAACACAGCAGGATGCCAGAGATAATGAGCAATGTAACTAATCTAAGATACAGTGGCTATTATGTAACACAGCAGGATGCCAGAGATAATGAGCAATGTAACTAATCTAAGATACAGTGGCTATTATGTAACACAGCAGGATGCCAGAGATAATGAGCAATGTAACTAATCTAAGATACAGTGGCTATTATGTAACACAGCAGGATGCCAGATAATGAGCAATGTAACTAATCTAAGATACAGTGGCTATTATGTAACACAGCAGGATGCCAGAGATAATGAGCAATGTAACTAATCTAAGATACAGTGGCTATTATGTAACACAGCAGGATGCCAGAGATAATGAGCAATGTAACTAATCTAAGATACAGTGGCTATTATGTAACACAGCAGGATGCCAGAGATAATGAGCAATGTAACTAATCTAAGATACAGTGGCTATTATGTAACACAGCAGGATGCCAGAGATAATGAGCAATGTAACTAATCTAAGATACAGTGGCTATTATGTAACACAGCAGGATGCCAGAGATAATGAGCAATGTAACTAATCTAAGATACAGTGGCTATTATGTAACACAGCAGGATGCCAGAGATAATGAGCAATGTAACTAATCTAAGATACAGTGGCTATTATGTAACACAGCAGGATGCCAGAGATAATGAGCAATGTAACTAATCTAAGATACAGTGGCTATTATGTAACACAGCAGGATGCCAGAGATAATGAGCAATGTAACTAATCTAAGATACAGTGGCTATTATGTAACACAGCAGGATGCCAGAGATAATGAGCAATGTAACTAATCTAAGATACAGTGGCTATTATGTAACACAGCAGGATGCCAGAGATAATGAGCAATGTAACTAATCTAAGATACAGTGGCTATTATGTAACACAGCAGGATGCCAGAGATAATGAGCAATGTAACTAATCTAAGATACAGTGGCTATTATGTAACACAGCAGGATGCCAGAGATAATGAGCAATGTAACTAATCTAAGATACAGTGGCTATTATGTAACACAGCAGGATGCCAGAGATAATGAGCAATGTAACTAATCTAAGATACAGTGGCTATTATGTAACACAGCAGGATGCCAGAGATAATGAGCAATGTAACTAATCTAAGATACAGTGGCTATTATGTAACACAGCAGGATGCCAGAGATAATGAGCAATGTAACTAATCTAAGATACAGTGGCTATTATGTAACACAGCAGGATGCCAGAGATAATGAGCAATGTAACTAATCTAAGATACAGTGGCTATTATGTAACACAGCAGGATGCCAGAGATAATGAGCAATGTAACTAATCTAAGATACAGTGGCTATTATGTAACACAGCAGGATGCCAGAGATAATGAGCAATGTAACTAATCTAAGATACAGTGGCTATTATGTAACACAGCAGGATGCCAGAGATAATGAGCAATGTAACTAATCTAAGATACAGTGGCTATTATGTAACACAGCAGGATGCCAGAGATAATGAGCAATGTAACTAATCTAAGATACAGTGGCTATTATGTAACACAGCAGGATGCCAGAGATAATGAGCAATGTAACTAATCTAAGATACAGTGGCTATTATGTAACACAGCAGGATGCCAGAGATAATGAGCAATGTAACTAATCTAAGATACAGTGGCTATTATGTAACACAGCAGGATGCCAGAGATAATGAGCAATGTAACTAATCTAAGATACAGTGGCTATTATGTAACACAGCAGGATGCCAGAGATAATGAGCAATGTAACTAATCTAAGATACAGTGGCTATTATGTAACACAGCAGGATGCCAGAGATAATGAGCAATGTAACTAATCTAAGATACAGTGGCTATTATGTAACACAGCAGGATGCCAGAGATAATGAGCAATGTAACTAATCTAAGATACAGTGGCTATTATGTAACACAGCAGGATGCCAGAGATAATGAGCAATGTAACTAATCTAAGATACAGTGGATATTATGTAACACAGCAGGATGCCAGAGATAATGAGCAATGTAACTAATCTAAGATACAGTGGCTATTATGTAACACAGCAGGATGCCAGAGATAATGAGCAATGTAACTAATCTAAGATACAGTGGCTATTATGTAACACAGCAGGATGCCAGAGATAATGAGCAATGTAACTAATCTAAGATACAGTGGCTATTATGTAACACAGCAGGATGCCAGAGATAATGAGCAATGTAACTAATCTAAGATACAGTGGCTATTATGTAACACAGCAGGATGCCAGAGATAATGAGCAATGTAACTAATCTAAGATACAGTGGCTATTATGTAACACAGCAGGATGCCAGAGATAATGAGCAATGTAACTAATCTAAGATACAGTGGCTATTATGTAACACAGCAGGATGCCAGAGATAATGAGCAATGTAACTAATCTAAGATACAGTGGCTATTATGTAACACAGCAGGATGCCAGAGATAATGAGCAATGTAACTAATCTAAGATACAGTGGCTATTATGTAACACAGCAGGATGCCAGAGATAATGAGCAATGTAACTAATCTAAGATACAGTGGCTATTATGTAACACAGCAGGATGCCAGAGATAATGAGCAATGTAACTAATCTAAGATACAGTGGCTATTATGTAACACAGCAGGATGCCAGAGATAATGAGCAATGTAACTAATCTAAGATACAGTGGCTATTATGTAACACAGCAGGATGCCAGAGATAATGAGCAATGTAACTAATCTAAGATACAGTGGCTATTATGTAACACAGCAGGATGCCAGAGATAATGAGCAATGTAACTAATCTAAGATACAGTGGCTATTATGTAACACAGCAGGATGCCAGAGATAATGAGCAATGTAACTAATCTAAGATACAGTGGCTATTATGTAACACAGCAGGATGCCAGAGATAATGAGCAATGTAACTAATCTAAGATACAGTGGCTATTATGTAACACAGCAGGATGCCAGAGATAATGAGCAATGTAACTAATCTAAGATACAGTGGCTATTATGTAACACAGCAGGATGCCAGAGATAATGAGCAATGTAACTAATCTAAGATACAGTGGCTATTATGTAACACAGCAGGATGCCAGAGATAATGAGCAATGTAACTAATCTAAGATACAGTGGCTATTATGTAACACAGCAGGATGCCAGAGATAATGAGCAATGTAACTAATCTAAGATACAGTGGCTATTATGTAACACAGCAGGATGCCAGAGATAATGAGCAATGTAACTAATCTAAGATACAGTGGCTATTATGTAACACAGCAGGATGCCAGAGATAATGAGCAATGTAACTAATCTAAGATACAGTGGCTATTATGTAACACAGCAGGATGCCAGAGATAATGAGCAATGTAACTAATCTAAGATACAGTGGCTATTATGTAACACAGCAGGATGCCAGAGATAATGAGCAATGTAACTAATCTAAGATACAGTGGCTATTATGTAACACAGCAGGATGCCAGAGATAATGAGCAATGTAACTAATCTAAGATACAGTGGCTATTATGTAACACAGCAGGATGCCAGATAATGAGCAATGTAACTAATCTAAGATACAGTGGCTATTATGTAACACAGCAGGATGCCAGAGATAATGAGCAATGTAACTAATCTAAGATACAGTGGCTATTATGTAACACAGCAGGATGCCAGAGATAATGAGCAATGTAACTAATCTAAGATACAGTGGCTATTATGTAACACAGCAGGATGCCAGAGATAATGAGCAATGTAACTAATCTAAGATACAGTGGCTATTATGTAACACAGCAGGATGCCAGAGATAATGAGCAATGTAACTAATCTAAGATACAGTGGCTATTATGTAACACAGCAGGATGCCAGAGATAATGAGCAATGTAACTAATCTAAGATACAGTGGCTATTATGTAACACAGCAGGATGCCAGAGATAATGAGCAATGTAACTAATCTAAGATACAGTGGCTATTATGTAACACAGCAGGATGCCAGAGATAATGAGCAATGTAACTAATCTAAGATACAGTGGCTATTATGTAACACAGCAGGATGCCAGAGATAATGAGCAATGTAACTAATCTAAGATACAGTGGCTATTATGTAACACAGCAGGATGCCAGAGATAATGAGCAATGTAACTAATCTAAGATACAGTGGCTATTATGTAACACAGCAGGATGCCAGATAATGAGCAATGTAACTAATCTAAGATACAGTGGCTATTATGTAACACAGCAGGATGCCAGAGATAATGAGCAATGTAACTAATCTAAGATACAGTGGCTATTATGTAACACAGCAGGATGCCAGAGATAATGAGCAATGTAACTAATCTAAGATACAGTGGCTATTATGTAACACAGCAGGATGCCAGAGATAATGAGCAATGTAACTAATCTAAGATACAGTGGCTATTATGTAACACAGCAGGATGCCAGAGATAATGAGCAATGTAACTAATCTAAGATACAGTGGCTATTATGTAACACAGCAGGATGCCAGAGATAATGAGCAATGTATATGAGCAATGTAACTAATCTAAGATACAGTGGCTGTTATGTAACACAGCAGGATGCCAGTGATAATGAGCAAAGTAACTAATCTAAGATACAGTGGCTATTATGTAACAGCAGGATGCCAGAGATAATGAGCAATGTAACTAATCTAAGATACAGTGGTTATTATGTAACACAGCAGGATGCCAGAGATAATGAGCAATGTAACTAATCTAAGATACAGTGGCTGTTATGTATTTTGGAAAAAGAAGGTGATAAAAGTTACAATTTAGTAAATGGTTTAAATTTTTGTAAAAGAAATGCCAAGATAGAAAGAAAGTAATTTAACTTAATAAGTGGTTACATTTATGTATTGAGTAAATAAAGAATGGTACAATTTAATAAGTAGACTTTTTGTAACAGAGAACATCCACAGAAGGTGTAAAGACTAATCTTGATACAGTGTTACATTTTTGTAACAAGAACATGCCAAGAGACCCAAAAATTTCTTGATACCCCTTTATTATTTTTTTTAAAACAGGGAGGTGGCAGTGAGACCTTTTACAACAAGGGTACAAAGGGTAAGAAAACAGATCCAGAATAATGAAAAGAATTAAAAAGTCAGTATTACTCTTGTAAAGATAAATGCAAAAAGAGAAAAGTATCTGAAATTTAAATTATGTAAGAAATTTGTAAAGATGTACAAATATGTAATAGAAAAGCAGTAAAAGCTACAGAAGAAAAACAAAAATTTTTAAAAAACTGAATAAAATTTAACCCCAAAAACATAAATTAAAGAAACAGGCTTAATTTTTTTAAACAGCAGATGAATTTTAAAAAATGTAACTTTTAAATTAATGCCCCTGCTTTAATGTACAAGCCAAATTTTTTCCCAGTGATTTTTTTGGGAAATTGTTCAAAACTTAAAAGGGAAGTTAAAAAGGGTGCCATTGGTTTTGAAACAATGTCCCAAATCTAAATTTTTGTGCTTTTCCAGCCGATGCCAAATTTTAAAGAAAACAATTACATTTTAAAACATGGTTTTAAAGAACCAGGGGGGTGGGGGAAAAGCAAGTTTTCTTATCCCGATATTTTTTCACATCTGTAAAACCAGCAAAAGCTAGTGCAGCAGTCTTGCATACTTAATAAACTATGAGGGTAATAACTCTTATTTATGTCTCCTTAAAATTCAAAGATATTTCTGGTTGTAGTAATGGTGTTTTGTCAAGTAACAGGCATCAGAATGCCATTAAATATTTTACTACTGACAATAGTGCTCCTGGCTTAGTTAAACCCTGCTTTTGGACATTTTCTCCACTAAAACTAACTACATAGCCAGCTTTTAGTCCCTGCAAAACCATGGCTGCAGGGGGCCCCCTTAATCATCTTTGTCTGTGTGGGGACCCCACAAAAGCTGCTGCTGATTGGGGAAAAATGAGGAATGAAAAATGCATTAATTTCCTAATTATGCTCTTTAACATGAACAGGGCTGTGATATGACCCTGTTAGGATGAAGATGATAATGAACAATATAAGCACTAGAGGGATCAGCAGCCCAGAGTGACTTACCTCAGTGCAAACTTAGAGCTGATGCTTCCGATCATCAGGGATAGTTTCTCTTTCAGGTAGTTTTATAACTAATACCAGAACACCAGATACCATAACCAATTTTGCTTAATCGTGCACAATCCCAAAAATAATAGAATAAATGTCCAGAACGTGCTATGTTTAAATATTTCTCTAATTCACTTAAAAGCTACTAGGAATACCAGATATTTGCATCCACATCTATTTTTGACACAAGTATAAAGTCTCAGATGTCTGGATTAATTTTCACCGTTTAATCCTGAATGATTTACCAGCAAATCAGACTTTTTAAGAAAGAATGTTATAGCTTTTACGAACAAAATCAGGGAAGGTCTGTGAAAGTAGGACAGTGACAAGCATGCATTACCTCCATGGGATAAACTTTTACTGCTCGCTGTTTGATCTTAATCGCTAAAAGCAGGACTAATCCAGTGGTTGTTCACCGTTGCAATAAGGCACTGTTTGGGAAATAAGTACACATAACTAGTACTGCTGTGGCTTACGTTAGCATGTATGTGTGTGTGTGTGTGTGTGTGTGTGTGTGTGTGTGTGTGTGTGTGCGTGTGTGTGTGTGTGGTGTGTGTGTGTGTGTGTAAAAAAACATCACTGATTTTTATCTGTGCATGCAACGGTGCATGCCACAGGGACACATACATTATTCTTCTGTGTATCAGTAAAAAATGTAACGTAAACAAGTACTTATATATCGAAAAGTAAGACATAACATATATCACAGAGCATTCAGATACACTTAGATATTCTTGGAGTTTGTTTACCCCCACCTGTACCAGACTGTCTAAATGGATAATGGGGACTCCCTTTATCATCCTTGACTCTTTGGGGGCCCCCCACCAAAGCTGTTGCTTGTTGGAGAAAAATGTATCAATTTTCTGAATACGCTGTTTAACCTGAATGGTGCTGAGTTATGACCCTTTTAGGATAAAGCTAATAATAGCCTCTGTTTACAACCACACCCATTCTAAAACCAGCCCTGCTCAAATGTGTGTGTGTACATAACATTGCTACGGATTATGAGGGGCTAGAGATTGTGTGGATATTACATCTTTAATTTTCATCACAGTCAAACCTTAGAGGTGCGCACATGAAGTCATTATAGCTTGTGTTTGAGCTGAGGGTAGTGTTTCTCACAGACCTCAGAGGTGTACAAAGAAGGTTACTATAGCTTGTGTAAGAGAGGTGTACTGTCTAGGAGCAACAAATTTGAATATTACTAAAATCATTCTCACAATCACGTACTATGCACATATACATGTGGCTACCTTTGACGGCTGGGGTGAAGAACATGTTATGTATATCTATATCATCAGTCACTTGAAATATATGACAAAGGCAATTTAAATCTCTGCTTTCATCCCAGTCTAACACCAGAGGGATGCATAGGCAGTGACTTGTCTTTTAGAGGGTTAGGAGGTAGGCAGTATTTCCAGATAAGACTTAAATATTTTCACAACTACTGGCTTGTTAGTTTACTGTAAGCTACAATTTTGTCAGCTTTAAAATTAAGCCTTGGGCACAAATTATGCCTTGAAAGAAAAAATAAGACTGAAATTCTTTTTTCTTCATAATTTTTTTTTAGGCAACC
>NW_025053999.1:0-9324 GCF_019279795.1 Protopterus annectens
GCATGTAGGTCAAAGGAGGTTCCCTCTACTCATCAGTCATCATACCCGTCAGAGAGTACCACAACACACTTGCGATGAATCTGACTAGGCACCTTCAGCAGTTGGAAAGACCACTGAAGTACCTCAACAAGAGGATTACTGGCCTCAGACAGTTGCCCCATGCAACAAGACTGAATTTAACTCAATCTGTACTCTGTTGCATGCTATCTACTAAGGAGATCTCTGCCCAAAAGACAGGTCCATGTCCAATGCAGAACTGATGGACAGGAGCTATCTGAAGTAAACCCAAGTTCACTGTACCACATGCTCTAGGGATATCATCATCACAACATTAAATAGAACATGATGGAGGGATACATTACTAACTCACAGACTTCCCTTGCTTTGGAACAGGTTCCCAACCTACATTAAGCCGAGTCCCTCACTGACACTCTTGCAGAGGAGCCTTGATGAGTGTATGTGAAACTGAACTGCCACACCATGGATCACTTCATCAGTTCTCTACAGAGGCCAAAGGGAACTAACTCCATGGGTGGGATAGCTGCACACTCTGGCCATACTAATATATGCCTTCAGGCAGATAGCCTATTACCCTATGTACCTATATATATATATATATATATATATATATATATATATATATATATATATTTTTGTGTGGTAACACAGTATAATAAGCCAAAGATGGATGGGCAGAGATGGATGTAAGAGGGCGACCATGACAGGGAGCCATCCAGGACTGTCCCACCCAGCACACATCCCAATGGCACAAAAGACATGAGGTGCACAACTCTCCTACTGTATATAACAACCACCACTATCTGTAAGCATTACAGTGTATGTGGTCCATGTGCCTGCTGTACAACATGACTATACAATGAAGTACACATCTACTATCTGTAGATATGTACCTGTAAATAGTCTACATATTATGAACTATCTCCACAAAGGCATATATCAGCCTATGCAAGATGTGCAGCTTTCACCACACCATTGGGTAGTCTCCCAAGGCCTAGTTCTAATAGTTGGTACCTAAGCCCCTTTCTAGTGGGCCTGCTGATGTGATACCTGGCATGGTGTCTGTTTCCCTTCCAGTCATCAAGGTTCCAATTAAGAAGAGTGTCAGAGACAGGTTCTGTATGATGTACATTGGGACTCTGTTGTTCCTGATAAGGCAAATGTCTGGATGGTACTCTATCCTGGCATCATTATGTTCATTGTTGTATTAGGGTTCACTTATCCCTACGGAATGTGTAGGGTGACTCAATGTTGTTATCTGTAGATGGAGCATGTTCAGCAGTTACATGTATTTGGACATGGCTCTGTATATTGACAGAGTGTTGCCTCTGAGAAGGCGGTGGCCCTTAAAGAACAGATTTAGTTTTACCAGTTGTGTTATACTTACAACTGTTTTGAGAACCAGTAATCCTCTTGGTAGAGGCTATCTATATGGTCTCTACAGCTGCCCAATTATGCTAAGTCAGTACATCCAAAATGGTGCACTGTACTCAGTGGGTCTGATGACATAGGTAGAGTGCCAGCACTACCTCTTTGGATCCTGATGCAAACCCTTTGTTGATTAGGTGGGCCATAGGATATCTAATCACTTTGGTAACATGGTTGTCAAAGATGATTATTATCTACTTATGTCACGGTCCACTTATCACTTATCTCATTTTTAAGGAATAACGCACCTGTCTTATTGGTTATTGGGTATTTTGTTTTCAACGAGAGGATCATATCGTTCCTCCACAGTGAGAGCTTGAGGCCATGATTCTGACACCACAGATCTGTCTCATAGAGTCTTCTTCTGGAGAATATGTCTCTGTCTTCCGGGGAATCTATTTATAATGGAAACACTTTACAGCTCCCCAGCAAACTTAATCCTTTGCAACCCTCCTGTGTTGGCATATGGACATTTGAAGTCTGCCTACCAAACAGGAGAGGGCCAAAGGAACTGAACCCTGGGGGACACCACTCTTTGGGGTGTAGAGTCTGGCATTGCTTAGCCAGCTAACTCTTAATGTGTGGGATCTATCTGTGAGCCAGTTTGCAATTCATCTTGTGATGCTTATGGATTCTCATGGCCGGAGTTGGTAGAAGGATTCATCTATGATACCTGACTGAAGGAATGATGTCAAAGGCCTTAGCGAGGTATAGGTAGGCTGTGTTGAGCTCATTTCAATCATCTGTAGCCTGGGTAACTGTCAAAGAAATCACTCCCCGAGTACAGGAGCCGTGGTCTGCATTTGTGAGAAGCCAGAACTGGGTGTGCTAAACTGTGTGAAGGTTTCCATCTCTGTATTGTTGACTTCCATTATGATTGGCTCCATTGCCTTACAGGAACACACTGAGTCAGGCTCATAGAGCATGAATGCCAAGGGGTTTGGCCCCCACTCTGTGGAGTGTGGCGTTGGCACAGTACAGCATTCTATGGGTATATCCTATCCTGTAGAGCATGTAGAGAGGTGTAGGTATCGCGGTGAATATGGATACATACTCACCTATGTGCATGATTCAGGTTCTAATGCTGGAAAGGTATGGAATGAGTAGTAGTATCCTGGTAGTCTGGTGTACTGTCTGGGCCTTGAGCTAGGTTTATGTTACTGGATAGATATCAATATTCTCCATAATGAGAAGTGCCTTGAGGTGTGTGCATCTGGAAGCTAAAGACTTTCTGGCAATATGAGTAGCATTTAGCTCACTTTGTGGTTATTTGTGTTGATTCGCGGGGTTGGTTTGTCTGTGTGACTGGTGTTCCACACCTGAAGTCAGCACTTCATTTAGTCCCACATCTGACCATAAGCTAGTACTCTACATATCCACATTCTGGACCCACACCCCATTAAGGAAACCATGTTAAAAGAAGTGTCTCCAAAGCCAACTTCATGCTTCTTAAAAGACAGAAGTGCTTAAGCATGAGACACCCATGCAGATGGACAATACAGTTACGACTACTGAATCCTTCACAATTGCTATAGCACTTACATGACTGCATGCATCATTGTAAACAGAGAGCCAAGGCAGCTATCCTCCAAGAAAGGCCAATCTGAACACCTGCCATAAACAAACTGCGCAACAGAAGGAAAAACTGTTGCAAAAAGAGGAGTAAATCCATGAAGGAGGAGGAGCTCCATGGTCAAAATCAAGAAGCTGTGATCCCTGATAAAATCCTCCAAAGCTAGTTATGAAAACAAAATCGACACTGATTCTAAAGACAACCACAAAGCATTCTATAGCTATGTCAAGAATCTCAATGGCAACACTCAGATCTGCTCTGAGTTACAGCACAATGGCACTAAATATACAGACCCAACTGATATTGCCAACATCCTGGCAGATAGGATCAGTGCTAACTTTACCCCCCTCTCACCCCTGAAAGAGCACATCTCTATAACGGAAGACTGCAAAGTTGCTGTCATTACGGCTGCACAGGTAAAAAACACTCTCCAAAGCCAAGAACACAGCATCCATGTGA
Organism: Protopterus annectens; assembly: GCF_019279795.1. Lineage (NCBI taxonomy): Eukaryota > Metazoa > Chordata > Ceratodontiformes > Protopteridae > Protopterus > Protopterus annectens. The sequence continues at coordinate 3,479 of NW_025053999.1, forward strand.
CCAGATAACATCCCAGGCTGTGTTCTACACAAACTACAGAATGAACAGGCACCACACCTACGTGCCATGTTCAGTGATAACCTCACCTCAGGCTTTGTGCCTGCTGAATGGCGCACAGTGACAGTTATCCCACTACACAAGGGGGGGGGGGCACCACGGACCCCAGGAACTAGCACCCCATTAGCCTGATGTGCCTGCTCTGCAAGGCCATGGAATGTATCATCATATAACTTATAAAAAAGACATTGGTAATCTCCAAACTCTGGACCACAACCATGTTGGGTTTGTAAAAGGCAGATCATGTCTCCTAAACCTGATAGACATCATTGAAGCAGTCACCAGAACCGAAGACAAGGGTAAGATGGTTCACACAGCCTATGTAGATCTTGCCACGGCTTTCAACACCATCCCCCACTCTGGAATTATAGATAAACCCACTAAACTAGGTATAAATCACCATGAACTACAACATAGGTGGTAGTATACTTAACACTGAAAGTGTGATAAGAGACTTTGGGTCACAGGTGGACAGTGGACACACCTTTGATAGTCACATCCCACAGTAGTCAGGAAATCCTTCTAGTGGCAACCTCATCACAAAAGGTGTCTCATGCAGAATAGAAGAGGACATTGTTCCCTCTACTCATCACTCACTAGATCCATAATAGAGTACAACACTTTTGTATGTACCCTGACATCTACAACAACTGGAAAGACTGCAGAAATACCTCAGAAAAAGGATAAGCAGTCTGAAATACATATACAGACCATCTCAAAATGCTCCAGCTGTACTCTCTCACATATCACCTACTCGAGGTGATCTCTGCCTAACTACAAAGCTATGTCAAACACAGAGCTGTTGGACATGCTCCATAAACACTCACAATCCCTCTGATCTAAAAGGGGAAATACAAAGGAAGGGTGTATCCATTTACCTTATGGCCTTGGAACCCATGCAAGTGCAACTAACATTGGGCAAAGCTGCTTATCAGATTGTAGCCTGCTACAGATCACCTACCTTATCTCAGGAACCTCACTCAGTATTCCTGAGAACACTGGAAAATATAAATGTCCTACCAAACACCATTATATGAGGAGATTACAACTACCCAAAAACACTGACTGGGAGAATTACTCGTGTACAACGTCCTTTGCACAATGCTTCCTAGAGTTTAAAAACTCAAACGCCCTGGAACAGCTGGTCACCACACCCACTAGAGGTGACAACATACTGGACCTGATCTTCACCAACATGGGGTACCAGTGTTCCACACCAGAGATAAACCCCTCGCTGGTAATATCAGACCATAAAGAAATCACACTGGACATCCACATCCCACCCCCCACCCCCCAGTCAAGGAAACCACTGCGAAGAAATTTTCAAAAGCAAACTGCACACTTCTCAAGTGGAAAGTTCCAAAGCCCCCTTGCTATAGGATAATACTGTACAATCTGCAGAATCATTTACAAGTGCATTCTATGAGCATCTACAGGGATGCATGGATCGAGACATCCCAAATAAAACCAAGACGCACTCCTCCAAAAAGAAGAAACCAATCTGGTGGCCGTTGCCCATAAATAAGCTATACAACAGAAGGAGGAAACTAACACATGATAGAGCAAACTTCACAAAAGGAAAGGCATCACTGATCATTATTAGGAAGAAACAATGATCGCTCATAAAATAATCCAAGGCCAGTTTCTAAAGACAAATTGCCAAGGAATGTAAGCATAACAACCACAAAGCCTTCGTTAGCTATATCAAACATTTAGGTGGCAACTCTCAAATATGCTGTCAGCTACTGCAAAATGGCAAAAAATACACTGAACCAACTGACATTGCCCACATCCTGGTGGACAAGTTCAGTGCAAACTTCACCCCCCCTCACCCCCAAAAGGGCCTGTGTCCATCCCAGAAGAATGCAGAGCCCAAGACTTCATGGACATGCAGGAAAAAACAGCCCTCTCCAAAGTTAAGAACACAGCATCAATGGGACTGGATGGTGTCTCAGGCTGCGTCTTACACCAGCCCCAAAAGGAACTACACCCTCACCTACATTCACTGTCCAGACTCAACCTTACCACAGGCTATGTACCCAAAGAATGGCATACAGCAACAGTCATCCAGCTCCACAAAGGTGGTGCCACAACAGAACCTGGAAACTATTGCCCTATAGGCCTAGTCAGCCTGGTCTGCAAAGCTATGGAGCAAATTATCATGGAATCCATAAACAGAGACATTGGGAACCTCCAGACACCGGACTCTACCCAATTTGGCTTTGTTAAAGGCAGATCCTGTCTCCTAAACCTAGTTGACTTTTTGAAACAGTTACCAAGGATATAGATGAAGGTGAAAGTAGTCCACACAGCCCACTGGACCCCACAAAGGCCTTTGACACCATTCCCCACTCTGGCAGCTTGAACATTAACCCCTATGTCACAGGATGGGTGGTCAATTGGCTCACAGATCAAACACACATGGTCAGAGTTGTGGGTGCCATGTCTGACTCTAAACCAGTCACAAGTGGCATCCCACAGGTCTTGGTCCTGGGACCCCACCTGTTCAGTAGATACTGCTCAGAGGTACAGGCAAGCATGGGAGGAGTATGGCTGACCAAGTTTGCAGATGACTGCTAACTGTGGTCCATAATCAACTCTATGGCTGACACAGACATCCTCCAGAAGGGTCTTACAGAGACAGATACCTGGTGTCAAAACAATGCCCTCAAGCAGAATGCCAAAAAATGCATAGTCATCCCCTTTGGATAAAACAAAGTGCCCACAAATTACCACATAGGTGGTAATCCAGTATGTACGGAGAATGTAATTATGGACTTGGGGACCCAGGTTGATAGTAAACTCTCCTTTGATGATCACATTGCCAAAGTGTTTAGAAATTCCTTCTATGTAGCCCACCTAATGTCACCTAATGTAACCCACTTTGTCAAGTCTGATGATGTCACCATCCTGCAAATATATCTGTGGAAAGGAGAACTCCCAGTAATGAGTATAGCGCGTCGTGTAAATGCATATTGCTATATTATGATAAAGTAGTTAGGTAGGGGTTTAAATGCTGCACTTGCAACTTTTGGTGTGTGGGGTTGTCTCCTTGAAGAGCAACCTTTTTGAAGACTACTAAAACACCTTAAAAGTGGTATACTCATCTTTGTCAAGTCTGATGATGTCACCATCCTACAAATATACCTGTGGAAACAAGAACTCCTAGTGATGTGTATAGCGTATTGTGTAAATGCATACTGTTTTAATAGTTGGGTAGGGGTTTGAATCCTGCATTTCCAACTTTTGAGTGTGTGTGTTTCCTTGATCAGAGAAACCTTTTGAAGACTACTGAAACACCTTAAAAGTGGTATACTCATCTTTGTCAAGTCTGATGTTGTCACCATCCTACAAATATACCTGGGGAAAAAGAGAATGCCCAGTAATGTGTATAGCGTATTGTGTAAATGCATACTGCTCTATATCATAAGTAATTAGGTAGGGTTTGAATCCTGACTTTCAATTGTATGAGAGTGTGTGCATTTCCTGGAGAGCAACCTTTTGAAGACTACTGAAACACCTTAAAAGTGGTATACTCATCTTTGTCAAGTCTGATGATGTCACCATCCTACAAATATACCTGAGGAAAAAAATGCACCCAATAATGTGTGTAGTGCATCATGTAAATGCATGCTGCTGTAGTATCATAAAGTAGTTAGCTGGGGGTTTGAATCCTGCACTTGCCAACTGTATGTGTGTCTTCTTGGAAAGGGCGATCTTTTGGACACTACTAAAACACCTTAAAAGTGGTATACTCATCTTGTCAAGTTTGATGATGTCACCATCCTACAAATATACCTGTGGAAAAAAGAGCTCCCAAGAATGTGTGTAGTGCATGTGTAATGCATACAGCTGTAGTATCTTAAAGTAGCTAGATAGGGGTTGAATCCTGCACTTGAACTGTGTGTGTGTTTTTTCACCTTGGAAAATATTTTGGAGACTACTGAAACCCCTTTAAAAAGTTGTATACTCATCTTTGTCAAGTCTGATGATGTCACCATCCTACAAATATACCTGTGGAAAGGAAAGCTTCTAGTAATGTGTATGCAACTGTAAATGCATATTACTGTAATGTCATAAAGTAGTTAGTAGGGGTTTGAACCCTGCACTTGGTGACTCTGTGTGTGTGTGACACTGTTAATCAATGTGCCAGGGGTTTTTGTTTTTACTACTGTATGACATATCACAATCAACAGTATGTGCATTACATCAGGTAGCTGTGTGGCAAATACATATACATACATGTGACCTCAATTATTTCATAGGTGGGAACCCTGCTTTCTCCATGAACACATCTGTTATCTTTGCCAGAGTGTGCTGTCTTTCCCGACCTTAGGTCACATCTGTGTACTGTGACAAGCCTAGCCACTGCAGTGATCCCGGCTGTCATCCGTTTCACATACACTCATTATGTTTTCTATTGAATAATGTGAGTGAGGGTTTATGCCTGAGGTATATTTGAAACCTGTTCAAAAACAGCAAAGTCTGTCAAGATGACTATTTATTATAGGTGTCAAAAACCTTTGTAGATATGCATGAGACCCCTTATTCTTATGTGATCCACAGAGGGGTTTCCAAAACCTTTGGAAATGTAATTATCAAAGGAGAATGCTAACACATGGCTCTATGTATAGTGGGACCTGTTCCATATTTTGGGGCTACTACCTATGTGGTACTCTGGGGATACTATGTTTTGTAAAAGTGTATGACTATGCTTTATTTGGCTTATAGCTTTACAGCATGGGTTTGACACCAGGTATCTGTCTGTATGATACCCTTTTGGAGGATGTGCGTGTCATCTGGAGAATGCATTATAGCCCACAGTATGCATTGCCAAACGTGGCTAGACATATCCCTACTGTGTTTGCTTGTACCTAAGAAAGCTATATGTCAAACAGGAGTGGTCCCAGGACTGAGTGCATGTGAATACCACTTGTTACTGGCATAGAATAGTACTTGAAGGCTGCAAATTTTACTGTGTGTCCTACATCTGTGTGTCAGTTGTCAAGCCATCATCTAACAATTGTTTATGGGCAGGCTGTTGAGGTTATGTATACTACCAGAATGCAAACCAATGACAGATAGTAACAACAGTATCACCCACAGCACAGTGTCAGACCGTGTCACACACACACATGTACTTACTTTCCAAAATGTGTGTAGTACAATGCATACTGGCCACCAATAGAAACTATGGAGTGCTAACACTGTCTAATACAGGGCATGTCACCCTGCCCATGTGTCCAATATGGACATACATGCAGACAGTGCACCTCAACCAAGTTCACAAATGTACACCTGCAAATCTGTGCTGCACACATCCCACACTTACTGTCCACTCTATAACACATGCTGACAAAACTACACACATCAGCCAAGTGGCACATGGGCAGACAATACACAATTGAATAAACACTGGTGAAAAAACTACATTGATAATTAGAGCTTTAATGCATCATGCCTGCCCAGCTACACCTTCAAGGATATCATTACACTTTACTGCTGACAACATGCTACACATTAAAACATTGCTATACTGTAATAAAAGTGCATCAGCACCATGTTATGTTCCTGCATCAATGTTACAGATGACAGGAGGTGGCACAGGTTTCATCATATGCACAGGTGTGTTGTTGGTTTGCCAGAGGCCTACTGAGCCATACAATGCTGTGTGTGAGTGTTGTGGGAGTACTGTTATGGGCCAATGTGGATGTAATGTTTTGGGATGTGTTTCCCCGGTGTCTGGTTTATGTGGTGTCTGCATGCACACAGTTCCACCATGTGGCTGC
>NW_025054000.1:0-9929 GCF_019279795.1 Protopterus annectens
AATGCCAGTAGGGATCACAATCAGGTAGCCTTCCTAAATCCTGTTTGCACACTCGTGATTTGATAACTCCAATGAAATGTAAGCTGTGCGGTTATCAAATCAGAAGAATTACAACCAACATCTTGCTTCATTTTACCTAACCAAACAAAACAGTTTTGTAAAAAAACATAACTGTACACAACAGATTAACATGTTAAGCAAATCTTCAGTGGGAAATGCTCACAGTGTACAAGCTAGAAGATTCTCAGTACCCTATACAGTACATAGGTCATAAGTGATTACAAGCCATGCAGTCCTGGATACCATTGAGGAGCCCAGGCCAAATTCCCAATTGCACTAAAGCACTGTGTGATTAAGTGACTTAATCAGAGTTACATGGCTGGTAAATGGGACTTGAAAGAATTGAAACCTGGGCTACAAAATGCAGCTTGTTTAGCCGACTGACAGACTAACTGCTAACTGTTCAGGGAATGGTAAAAATAGTAACAGTGTTGCTCTCTGTATGTTTGTGTGCAAACAGGGGTTAGTGTCATAGGTTCATAGGTAGGTACTAGGCTATCGGCCCAAAGGCCTCGTAAGCCTAGCCAACAAGGTTCCTGGCTTCGCCACCCAAGAAGATATTTTCCTGTGCCACTGTCGAGCAGAGACACAGAAGTGATCCCCGGGGTGTATTTCCTATTTCCCATCCACTCATCAAGATTTTTCTTGAAGAGTGCTAATGAGCTTTGTTTGACATAGGTAGTCTGTTCCAGGGAATGGGAAGTCTCTGGGACAGGAATCTATCCCTTCAGCATGTCCTCTTTATTGTGATGACAAGGTTTAGGTCCCTAGAGTGTGCTCAGAGGGATTGGGATTTCTTTAGGTGTAGCATGTCCAACAGCTCTGGGTTTGACATAGCTTTATATGTTAGGCAGAGATCACCTCAGAGTAGGCGATATGCTATGGAGTAAAGCTGGAGTTTTTTGAGGCAGTCACTGTAGGCCATTTGTGTGTGGCCAGTAATCCTCTTTGTGAGCTACTTCTGTGGCCTTACCAGCTGCTGCAGATGCCGTGTGAGGTACATTCCAAAAGGGGCATTGTACTCTATAATGGGTCTAATGAGTGTCAGTAGAGGGAACAATGACCTCTTTTTCCTGAATGTGAGAACCCTTATGATGAGAGTGTGCTACCGAGAAGGACCCTGGACTACTTGTGGCGATGTGACTATCGAAGAGAGCATCTACTGTCCACCTGGGTCCCGCCTTATCACCATTCGGGTATTAAGTAGATTGCTGCTTGCATGGTGTTCTCATGGCAGAGTTTTCACCAAAGGGGATGACACTGCACTTTTTGGGCATTGAGCTGAGGCGGCTCTGACACCAGGCACTGTCTCAGCGAGACCCTTCTGTACAGGATGTCCACATCATTTGGGAACACTCCGAATTAGTAAGCTCCTAGTTTGCAGTCATTCATGTAACTTAGTTTCAGCCAGAGGCCTTTCATGTTGAAGCCTGTACTTTATATGCAGATGTACCAAACAGAGTTCCCAGGACAGAACCCTGTGGTACTTCTTCACTGTCACTTGAGGTCAGATTTGAGTCTGTAACTTTACAGTGTAGGTTCTCAAGTCAGTGAGCCTGTTGGCAACCCATCTTGTGATCGAGGATTTATACCCATTTATTGAGTTTAGCCATAATTCCAGAATGATAGATGGTGTCAAAGCCTTGGCGAGGTCAAGATAGGGCTGTGTGTGAACCACCTAATCCCTCATCTACGGCTGGTGACTGCCTCAAGTAGTTTATCAGGTTCAGGGAGGTGCTGACCTGGCTCTCACAAACCCGAACCGGTGGGATCCCAGTAGTTTTGAGGTTACCAATTTTGTTTTATGAGTTCATGACATTAAGGTTCCTGTGGTCTCAGTAAGACCAGGCTCAGCAGGCGACAGTCGATCGTTCGGACACGCGGTGCCCCTTTGCGGAGTGGAATCCGTGCGCCATTCAGCGCCTGATGAGGCTGAACATGGTGCAAGGGGGGCCGCTTGTTCTGAAGCTAGTGTAAAACGAGCCTGGGATGCGTTGTCCGTCCCATGGATGCTGCTGTGTTTTTGGCTTTAGAGAGTGCCGCTTTTGCTCATGTGAAGCCGTGATTACAGGACTCTGGCATTCTTCCTGTATAGATATGGGCCCTTTAGGTAGGTGGTAAAGTGTTGAATTGAACCTAATCTGCTAGGATGTTGCAATATCAGTTGGTTCTGGTAATTTGGTGCCTGTGTGTGCTGTAACCCAGAGCAGAAAGATCTGAGTGCTATTGGCATTCTTTGACATGCTTACAGAATGCTTTGTGGTCCCTTGAATTAGCGGTTGGATTTGTTTTCATAGCCAGCTTTGAGGTGATCTTAAGGATCTCAGCTTACTGAGGCCGACCAGGGAGCTCTCCACTGCGGGATTTTTTACCTCTTTGCAACACCCCTTCCTCTGTTGGTGTGGTAATAAGTTGTATGTCAGGGGACCAACTGTGATTGGCTTTTCCTGGCTTTTGGAGTATAGCGACTTGGTTCGCAAGGGCTTGGGATAAGACGCATCTATGCACCGTGCGCTTATAGAGTGCATTTGTGTAGGATTCAGCAGTTGTAACTGTATTGTCCATCTGCATGGAAACAGGAAATTCACCACTTCTGTCTTAAGAAGCATGAAGTTGGTTTCTTGAGGAATTTTTTTTACTGTGATTTCTTAATGGGGTGGATGTGATATCAAGGGTGATTAGCTTATGGTCGGATCGTGACCAACGAGAGTTGGACTTTACGGGAACACAGGTCACTCATGTTGCTAATGACCAGTTCAGGCTATTGTTGCCCCTGGTGGGGTGTGGATAAAGTTGATCCAGGAAAGGTATTGGAGTTTATGTGATTCTAAGAAAGCGTTGCTAAGCGCTTGGGAGTTGGCAGGTAAATACCCAGTGCAGTTTTGCAAAGTTAATGGTAGGATGGTTTAATTCGCTTCATTATTAAGGGTGTTTATTGAACCCTCAATGTTTTCCGAGCACATGAAGAAGAGGAGTGGGAATCCTGTGGCATGCAAGCAGACAAATACTGGATCCCCTTGGGAGACTCTGAAGCGCAGAAGCTTAGCCAGTTGTTGAGAGTCTCTAAATCATTTTGTCCTTGTACTAAAGCGGGTCGTAGAGTGTATGCGTTTGAAAGACATGCGTGAATGGGGAGTGCAGTTGAAGGTTAGGCATCAGGCTGGCACCTCCGGCTTTTCCATAAAATGGGCTGCCCATCATTAGCAGATCAAGATCGGCCAGGCTTCAGCCCCTAACCAGGAAAAGCTGAAAAGAAAAGAACAACAACTGCAGACATCATTCTGGGCGATGGCTGAATGCTACTCAGAACTGGAAACTCATGCCTTTTCAAGGCTACTGTAAGATTGGAAAGAGCTCTTCCATGTCTCTTTTCATGTAGTCCAAGTGGAGGTAGTGCGTCAGGTCGGGTCATTCACACTGAAACATGGACAATGACAGAGTTATCGATTGTGCTTTGGTGACCAGGTAAATGCGGGTATAATGAGGCTGATCCCGGCACAACGATCGGCGGACATGTGCAGCCTTTCTTCTTGTTTAGCCTGGTGGAGTGGGACATCCAGCGTGCCTGACTATGGGAGTCACTTATGACTAGTGTGTTGGCACGTGGGATTCAGTTTTGCGCCTTAACATGGTTGAGTGGCAACACTGAGTCTGTAGACTATGTGTGAACTGGGTTTGTGTTGGGGGATGGAGGTTGCTTAGTTTCTGCTTTGGAGGTCTGTGTTGTATGGATTATTACATTTAACCTCTCTTGAATGTTTTGTGTTACTATGCGTGATTTTGGTGGTGTAGTTTAGTGAGACTATGTGATGAGTGTGGCTGTGGTTGGAGTGGCACACTGATTCTGTGGGCTATGTGTCATTTAAGGTTGTGTTGGGGGATAGGAGGTTGCTTAGCGTTTCTGCTTTGGAGTCTCTGTTGCTTAGACAGATTATTATTGAGCCTCCATAGATATTTTTGTAGTACTTTGTGTGGATTTTGGTGGTGTGGATTTGAGTGAGACTATGTGATGAGTGTGGTGTGGTGGAAATGTTTACCTTGTCCTCATGACTGTCAAGTTCAGTCTTAGTTGGAAGGAAACTTTTTTCTCCAGTTTAGCTAGAAGTTGCATCTCCTCACAGGTTGTAATTGGGTGGTAGGAGGGAGAGGTTTGTCTGTGTGTACCTGAGGCAGATTTCTACATTTGCTTTCAAGATGCTGGAATTCATCAGATAGACAGAGGGAGAAGAACACTGGGAGCTGACCCTTGGACATGCTGTAATAAAAATATTTTCCTCTAGATAAGTGAGGAAATTGAGGTACAAGGCTGTTTTCTCTAAGCAAGTGAGAAAAGTAAGTGCACAAAACTGTTTTCCTGGAGTGAGGAGAGACTGAGTGCTATATATATAGTAATTGGTAGCTTTTGTGCAGTGCCTAAAGATTCTGAACAAGTGCTGAGCATGGTAGGCAGGAATTTTAAGTGCTAAAACTAAGAATCTGTATCTGCAGGCAGGTCTGGGACAGAAACAATTTGCAGTACAGGCTTTCCAAATCAGAGAAGTTGAGAGATGGAAAGGGGTACTTAAGCGACCAGCCAACTACGATTTCCTAGGCAGGAGCCCACTTCTTATGTGGTAGGCAGGTTACCTAGTGCTTACCACTCCCACTGATAAGCTAAGAAGGCTTCCCTCCAGCACAGAAAGGCTTGGGGGCTCAAAAGCTTACATATAGTTCTGGATACAACAAATCTGTATCTGGAACACTAGTTATAGGAAAGGTAGGAAACAGGCTTACAGTTTTTTTTTTTTTTTTACAGAAAAGTATAAAAAACATTAGTTAAAACAATTCACATGCAGTGCAAGCCTTTTAGGTATGTAGCAATATTAGACCAAACATAGATTAAGAAATGCAGTTAAATTAAAAGGGCTAAAAGCAAGTGTAGAAAAAGAGTTTATTAGAAGTAGTAATAGTCATGTGTAATACAGTGCCTGAATTGCTACTTTGATGTCCAGATGCTTGGTAGTATAGGTACAGACAGCTCAGGAGTATTGCTATATCCTAAGTGTGAGGTTTGATTCTAAAATTTGGCTAAGCCTCTTCAGGTGAAATTTTGAGGAAAAAATGCCCAGTTGTTGTTTACATACCTTGGATATTATCATAGAATCTGATTGGGCAAATGTTTTGCTGTCTAACAGTATCTCAGTTTTGAACAGGAAGAGATCTTTCTAAAAGAGTCCCTCTGCAATATGTTATGATTTAGAATTCCTTAGGATCCTCTTATTAGCAGTTTACCCTGCTCCTGCCAGCACCTGGAATTCGCCTGCTACCTTTGCACCTCTGTAAACCTTCTTTCACTGATTGACTCGGAACCCCTCTGGACCTCTTGGTTCTTCCTGCTCCGTTAAGCCCTGCAGTCCTCCTCCACGCTCCCTACCCTACCCCAAATCTCACTTTTGGTGCATCGCTTTATTCCCCATAGCCACACCCTAAAACTCAGATCCAATTATGCAATTACTAGCAATACCTACCCCTCCTATCCCACCCACATTAACCACTAATTATCTACCTCACCACCATACCACTTAACCATTGGGATCCTTCCTGCCTCCAATCTCAACTCTATCTTCACTACCAACTTTCATAACTTCTATAGCAACCCTCCCTACAGTAACTTATCTCTGCTTTCATATATATCTTATCTACCACATAACCACTCTACCTTATCTCACAATCTAACACACTACCTCTACCCAGATACATCCAGTTAATTTGCAGTATCCGGCTTTACATTCAGCCACTCAACTACTCCCAGAATCCACTATTCTATTTACTCCTCCTCATCTGCTCTCATGCACCCTTCACCTTCCTCCACTATTACTACTATTCTCTCTCTCCTTTTTTATATCATCTCCCAATCCACAATTTCCACTCTGACACCTTTCGCTATAACTAATCCTCCACTTAACACTTCTTATCACCTCGCCAGTATTCCCTGCATCACCCATTTATATTCCTCCGAAAAGCATACTTCCTCAACGACACAAACTTATCTCCCTATCGCCAACTTTTCCACCATGACTTTTAGCCTGATTCACAAAACAACCTAATCTCATCTCCTTGCTAACTACTTACAAGCCATTACATACTACACCTTACAAAGCGCTCTCATATCTGGGGAACATCCATCTAACGAGCCCCACCACTACTACTGCTATAAATAAATCCTATTATTCACTTCCTTAAACTCAAAGTCTTAATGCAAGTCCCAAACTACATGCATAGCTCATACACAATAAACCCGACATCCCTCACTGTTTAGAAACCTGGCTAAAACCACATTAAGGCTCTGCAGGCAAAACACCAACTACTCCATCATTCGAACAGACCTCACAAGAAAGGTGGGGTAGCCTATACACACTCCTCCCTAGTAGTTACCCCCTTTAACAAACCTACTCCACACTTTAACAATGCGAACTTCTCCTTACCATACTACAAATCAATAATCATAAACACATATGTATAGCTTCCCTTTACATCCCCCCAGGAGATAATATCTCCACTTGAACTCATCCTTTCCCACAACTATCCAGTAACATTAGTAATGAAACCATAATCCTAGGAGATGTTAATGGCTTTGGGCCTTATACGATCTCCTACAAAGCCTCACTAACATCAACCTTTACAATTTCTCTAACTGATCACTTTGGTAGCCATCACCCAAAAACCCTCAATGGGAGTATATTGGGTGGATTCTAGTCTCCCCACCCTCACTACTTCAACAACAGTGGCACTCTTCCCGACCCACTTGGTGACCACTTACCCACCTTTACCCACCGGCTTCCCACTATCCTTCAGCAGACTCACTACGTACTTTATCCGTGACCATAAAAACTTCAACCATTATCTTTTTCAAACTCACTACAAGCAATTAAAATTTGGGCTGTGCAAACATTATCTCTGAAGCGATGCAGTCTCATACTTCAACTGGCACTGCCACGGCTTCCTTAAGCTCCTTCTGAGGACTAAGAATAAAAACTTCAAAATGTTGAAACCTCTCCAAAACTACTCTTGCTATGCTTGGGAACAAAGACAAAGTCTGGGGGCGCTACCAAAAACACAAGACAACACCACTCCTTAACGAATATAAGAGTATACGAAGCGAAAGCTCACTGCTTCTGATGTCAGGCTTCTTTCGCTCCAAACCAAAAATAAAACAACCCTCGAGAAATTCTGGGAGAAGGATCTCTACTGCTCCTCCTCCACACCCCAAGCAAACCCAGGACCGCTCACCCCCCAAATTTAGTAGCCGAGGCACCAAGCGCATTTAATTCCTTCTTTATTGATTCTATCTCTAAATTGACCTCCTCATTCTCCGGCTCCTCCTCCACTATCTAGCCACTCTCATCCACCCCCACTATCTCTGCTTCTTCGCTATATACCCTGATACCCCCTACCCCCTCTTCTACACCAAACTCATCATCATTTCCTACTCCCAAAATTACCCCCCTCTGACTGCCCCCTCTTCTCACTGTCCCCTTACCAACATCAACTAGTAAAAACTCCTTTGAAATTTAAACCATGTACCAATGCTCGAATAATATCCCCTCTTACTTTCTCAATTACCTTGGCTGCTTTGAAACTCTTGCCCTACCCATTAGCATTTTAATTAACACTACTACTTTAAAATACCTTTTGGAACAAGTCACCGGAAACAGCCTTTTGTTACTCTACATAAAATTGGTAACAATAATAACATTACTAATTTCCGCCCTGCAACCATCCTGTCCCCATCTCTAAACTCTTAGAAAATGTGTCCAACTTCGACTCCTTTTACCTCTAGACAACCATCGCCATAACTCCCCACTTAGCAACCGCGAGGTTCAGACCCGTCGCCGCGCAGCCCTCCTCTCTTTCCTTGAGGTTGTAAATAAAGCCATTGACTCTGGGCCATTGTTTCACCCACTTCTTGACCTTTCCAAAGCCTTGATACTACCCCCATCCCCACGCCTGCTCTTAAAAACAGCTTTCTAAATGTTTACTATCTTCTCCTCTTTGGGCAGTTGCACTTAGCTACCTGCTCTAGCCAAATTAAAGCCTTAAAATGGAAAAGCACCTCTTTCCTTAGTACCCCTACAGGAATTTAGGCTCCATACTGGGTCCTCTTCTCTTCAATATCTTTATAAATGACTTCCACAAATCAATCCCACTTTCTCCTGCAATGCTCTGTCCAGCCTTTTGAATGAATTCAACTATTATCTGTTCACTTCTCTTCCATCTCTACACTACAAAAACTTACTCAGATGCTTTCTCTTCCACTGAGGAATGGATGCTTTAGCCAATCATCTGGCTTTCTCAATGCTACCAAAGACCAAACTAATGTTATTTACCCTTCTAAAGTCATCCTCTGACATGGGCGCTTTCTCCCATTTTCTCTTGCAGCTTTCCACTTTCTTGAGGGTATTAGAAACCAAACTACTTGGGGTCCAAATGGGTAACCTGCCCAGGTTTAACCACCTGCAGGTGCTGTCCAGCTGCAGCGTAGCTTTACAGACAAGAATGCCTACCTCACATCTGCCACTAAAATCACTCTCTCTGCCTCCTTCTAATCCCATCCCTGCTATATGGTGCCCCCACTGCTAACTAATCTTCAGTCCTTGTTAAAAAACAACTTACCCCTGCTATAACAAAATTGCAAATTGCCACCAGCCAAAAGTCCTCCACCCACCACTGTTTCTCCCTCCATAACCTAAAATGGCTAGAATTTCCCAATCAACTAACCTACACTCAACTAACTCTAGCCCATAAGCTTATTCTCAACCCTTCCCTCTGTCCCTCTCTTTCCTCTGCCTTTAAAATGCATCTACCTAACAGAGTTCTAAGGTCAAATAATCAAAATCTACTCAAAGTACACAAACCAACTCATCCCCCAGGCAAAAACCTTCTTTCCTTCAGCCTGTGCCTGTGGAACTCCCTACCTCCACTCATCCGCACCACCTCTAACCACTCTGCCTTCAAAAAGTCTCTCCACCTTCATCTAGCTTCACGGTGGGAATGCTCTTGTTCCCACCCCACATAACTAGCTCTACTCTACACCTGTAGCTATGAAATTTGTTCTCTAATCAGTATTAATGCTTTACATTTATTCCATTACTTGTAGATTTCTTCTTTTGTTACTCTTCAGGTTTCCTGTTTTATGAGATGTACATCATGCTGTGCACAACCTGTCAGAAGTTTGAGACTCAATACTATGAGTGTCAGAACTCCAGACAATGATGTGCAGGTTTTCTAAAGTAACAGGAAAATGCAAAACTCACTGCTGCACATTAAAAGTGTTTTTGCAGGGGGAAACCCTCCCTACCGCATTTACTTATCCATATTGACTTGGCTCCAAGATTTCCGTATCAAAGGAGGTAATTGTTTACTATACAGCTGCTTCAGAATTAATATATTATTGCACTTAAGTTTTCACAGTTCCAAAAACACACTTATGGTCCTTAAACTTACAACTTAATCCCCCCAGCGCCACAAGTTGATGGGAGTGTTAAGTCAGAAGCTTCCCAGTTCTTTTAGTACTAGTGGTTAAAATGCGTCTCATGAAGAATTGAAAGTTCAGTTTAATTTCAAATAAAAAGAGAGAAAAAGTCAAAGCAGTTTTAACAGAGGGAGAAGCTGTCCTTACAGCCTCCATGATGGGGGGTGCCCTTACTTAAAGGTTTGAATCCTTTTGTTCAACTGATCAAACCATGAAGACATCTGTTTCTTATGGAAAATGTGACTGACAAGTTGCATAATAAATGTTTATGACAGTCAGTACTTCATCCAGCATACCACTTGACCTGGGTTTCCCTTATGGAAAAATGGACTTGAAAAAAAACCCAAGTTGGCATTAA
>NW_025054001.1:0-9547 GCF_019279795.1 Protopterus annectens
TTAAGAATTAATTCATTAAAAAACTTTTATCAAAAGGTTTAAAGGGCAACAAAGGGTTTTAAAAAAAGAATTTAAAAAACAACAAACACAAAAATTATTTAAAAAATAAAAAAAATTGAACTGTGAATTCAAAAAATTTGTTGCTTACCTAGCTCAATGCCAACTCTGCCCTGCTTTTTACATCGGTAAAACCGAATGTAAATTGAGAGAGAGAATGTATGAGTATTTATATTGTATAAGCAAAAATAAAATGGAACATGCACTAGCAAGACACATTAACCAGTCCCCCTCACGTTATTTTAAATTTAAGGCTATAGAACAGATAAATATGGAAAATAGGGGGGTCATATTCCTATTTTATTAGAAAAAGCGGAATTATTATGGCAATTACAGACAAATGCTTATACTTATCCTGGATTAAATGAAAGTTGCTCTGTCTAGTGTTTTTTTAAAATTAAAAAATCTAACTAGATAAGTTATATAACTTATATAAGTTATATTATAACATGGGAATAAGTGAATATTAAGGTCAACACAGATATTGTATATTTATAAGTGGATGTAGGTTTCACTTATTACTGGCATATTATGGTGTACAGGTATTTTTGTATACGAGGGCCACAGTTTTCCTTTGGTATTGATTTGTCATCCATGGCTTCCGCAGTTGGATTTTATTCTGTTTTAAAGGGGCACTATCTCGTTTCTGAAATCAGCTAGTTGCCTGAGTACTTTGTTTACATTTTAGTGCTATGTAAGTCACATGTTCACACAGAGGCAGGATTTTCCAGGGAGTTTATTTAGCATGCAGCAGGTCAGATTTCACAAAGGTCAGTGGGGGATGGTCATTCCTAAAAGTTTTTAGTGTCCTTTTGTGTTTTTCTTCCCCCACCCATAGGCTATTAGATTAGTTGAATGATTTAGCCTCAGCCAGAGATGCTATCTAGTCACACTCAGATCTGCAGCCTTTGCAGCAGTGAAATTACTCTTCAGTATGCACTTGTTTTTTTGTAACACTTAGTGGAATGATTATCCCAGCCTAGGCAATTGTATTTTCTTTTGTTTGTTTTTGTTTCATGCTTGTTGCTACATGCTTTTTTTTCCTTTCGCTGGTAATTTTTTTTTCATATGGTCAGCAATAGTGTTGCTTTTAGTACATGTACTAATGCAGACTTGAAAAGCATGCATTTCTAAAGGTTGCCCTCATTTGACAGGACAGCATTGCTTTGAACAATTTGCATCTTGGAAACAAACCCACCAAGTTGCAAATGTCCTAAGATTCTAGAAGAATAAAAGTCTTATAATGTTTCAATAAAAAACATGTCAAGCAACTTTGAAAATGAATCTTGTTACTGTGCTAAAAGTATCTTTCCATTAGCTGACTCCCTTCAGGAATCACATAGTAAGTTTGTATAATACTGATTCCTTCCAAATTAATTTATTTTCTTTTTCTTCCCTGCATTGTGATAAAATGTATGGATCTTTCACTCTTTTCCTGAATATCTGACTGCAGTACAGTTACACTGGTAACCATTTGAAAGTTGAGGCAAATGTAGTCTTGATATTTCCATATATTTTCCTATCTGTGTGCATAAGTATGCATGCAATATGTAATCTAACTTTATATTCATGCAGCTGTAAAACCATAGCCTTGCTATGTCTTACTGACCAGCTTGCAATTCTAGGCATTCTTCAATGTCTGTTAAAATTGTATATGATGAATGTGTCTTCTTCTTTTGGCTTTTCCTGGTTAGGGGTCACCACAGCGGATCACCTGTCTGCTCATGATTGGCAGTGGAGTTTTACAGTGTCGAGTTGCCAGCCCAGTGCCCAACCTTCCACAGAAGGCACACATGCACATGCATTCACGCCTAGGGTCAATTTAAAGTGTACAATCCACCTACAGCATGTCTTTGGGATGTGGGAGAAAACCAGAGCACCCGGAGGAAACCCACATGACAACAGGGAGGACATGCAGACTCCACACAGAAGGCACCCCAGCCAAGGATCGAACTGGGGAACCTCTTGCTCTGAGGAAACAACGCTAACCGCTGCGGCCACCCTATATGATGAATGTGTCTTTTATTAAAATTTGTATGCAGTGCACATAATTGTATTGATGGTTTACTTCACTGTTAATACTGAACTTCTCTTAACTTTTTTTCAAACTTGTCTCTTTTGTGACTCAGATGGCTGTGTTGATGAAAGCACCCCCCCCCTTATCAAGATGGGAATAGACAATAAATAAATGCATGTGTCATTATGTGTTTATCACATGTATTTCTTTGGTTGTTTAAAATGTATTTGCTGTGTATCTTTTTGTCTTTATAGATTCACATATATTTGTATGTCTACACATACACACACCAATATATATATATATATATATATATATATATATATATATATATATATATATATATATATATATATTATAATATATATATAATATATATATATATATATATATATATATATAAAATATATATATATATATATATATATATATATATATATATATATATATATATATATATATATATATATATATATATATATATACACACACACACACACACGCACAAATACATACATACATACATACATTTACCCACACACATATATAAATTTGATTCTCAGGTTCTGTGCGTCTCTCTATGTATACAGACATACATACACCTATATGTGTGGTGTATTGGTGGATATATATATATATATATATATATATATATATATATATATCTACATCTACACACATGCACACTCTCATACATTGACATGCAGGAGGTATTTTGAATAAGGTGAGAGTATAGCTGCTCCTAACAGCATTCGTATCGCTGGCCCATTATTGCTAGTTTTACATGTAATAGTTTTTTTCCAATTTGTCATATGCTACTTGACAATAGTATTAACAGTGACTCAAACTACAGACCCCATAAGCTTAACAGGCCTTATCTCTAAGGCCACAGAAAGAATCATCATGGACCCTATAAATAAGGACATAGGTGATCTTCAAACCCTTGATCCATCACAGTTTGGTTTTGTCAAAGACAGGTCATGCCTCTTAAACCTGGCAGACTTTTTCAAAAATGTCACCAGAGTCATAAATGGAGGCAAATCTATGCATACAGCCTACCTTCACTTAGCAAAAGCCTTTGACACAGTCCCACATTTGGGCATCATTGATAAACTCTCCCAGTTGAATATCAACCCTTATGTTGTCAGGTAGGTTGCTAACAGGCTGACCAATAGAACACACTCAGTCAGAGTTGGGGACTTTACCTCAACCAGCAGAACTGCCACCAGTGAAGTTCCACAGGGGTCAGTGCTGGGCCCCCTGTTGTTTGGAATATACTTCTCAGAAGTTCAGGCCACAACCCACAGGGGCTGTGGCTGACTAAGTTTGCTGAGGACTGCAAATTAGGTGCAATTATTGAACCCCCAAATAATGTCAATATACTTTAAGAGGGACTTAATCAAACCATTGATTGGTGCCAAAGCCATGGACTCAAACTCAATGCTAAAAAAGCGTTATCATCACCTTTGGTAAAAACAATATCCTTGCAGACTATCATATAAATAATAGTACCCTATGTATCAACTCAGTAGTGAGAGACTTGAGAATGGAAGTTCACTGTAGCCTAAACTTTGACCACCATGTGTCTACTGTGGTAAGGAAAGCATTCTACATTGCTCACTTCATTAGCAAAGGTATTGCCTCAAGAGTGAAAGAGGTCCCCTCTACTCAACCCTTATCTGGCCAATAATTGAGTACAATGCTCCCTTTGGTATGTACCTTACCAGGCACCTGCAGCAACTTGAGAGACCTCAGACATTTTAACCAAGAAAATTTAGCATCTCCTGCACATGTCATACATTGACAGACTGAAGTCACTGTCACTATACTCAGGAGGATACAGACTACTTGCAGAAAACTTTTGCCTGGCCTTAGGTCCAAACCTAATGGAAATGCTGCACATCCGCAAGTCAAATGGGATAAGGGTCACTTGCTCTAGGGACCTTAACCTGGCCTGCAACATAAATAGGACCTGCTGGAGGAACAGACATGTTTCTCGTAGGTTGCCACTCCTCTGGAATAGGCTACCAATTCACACCAAACTGAGCACCTGTATGATCCTGTTTAAGTGTAGCCTGGATGACTGGATGAGAAACCATAAATTCCTTGCTGGGGATTTCACCTATGACCCTCCTATATATGGGCAGTCATTGTTAACTAAGATCTTGAGTTTAGGCTAGATCCTTTATATTGGGTTTCTCTACTATTATATTGGGTACACACAGCTAGGCTTATAAAGACCTTTATAAAGGCCTTTGGGTCAGTTTCCTATTAACCACCTACAGACCTATCAAGTAACAGGAGTTTTCTTGCCTTCAGTCATCTACATTTTTTGAGATGATAATCTTACTTGTGCATTGGCACACAATGACTGCACTGCATTTTTCTCAGGATAGCTGTTGCCATATCCCCAAGAATTTGGTGGGAAGAGATATTTAGGAGTAAGCAAGCTCAGCAGCAGGTAGCTAAGAGTAATTACACATAGACATTAATTTGCCATGACAGAGATGGAGCCCTTCCTGGATATACAAACAGAAGGCAAACAAGGTACTTCCCAACTCAAAATCAGGCAACATATGTATAGCTCAGCAGGGATCAATCAGCAAAAAGGGCGAGGTGAAGAGTAACTGAACGTTTTACACTATGTTCCTTTCACAGTGGCCTCAATTTAAGAGAGTGGCACTGGAAACAGCACCAGTAGCAGTGTGTGTACAAATTCATTCACAGCATCAGTGGACGTACTGGCAACAGCACTGGTACCAGTGTGGGTAAAAACTGACTCACAGTATCAGTGGACATACTGGAAACAGCACTGGTACCAGAGGGGGTACAAATTCACTCACAGTATCAGTGGACATACTGGAAACAGCACCGGTACCAGCGTGCATACAAATTCAGTCACAGTATCAGTGGATGGGTGGAAGCAGCACCAGTACCAATGTGGGTACAAATTCATTCACAGTATCAGTGGACATACTGGACACAGCACTGGTACCAGTGTGGGTACAAATTAACTCATAATATCAGTGGACATATGATAATAAAAACCAAACACTGAGGGAAGCTGTAAAAAACAAACCAAAAAGAGATAGCAGCTCCAGGGATCACGCCAATAAATATCCAAGTTCCAAAACTGGAAGAATTCTCAGTAAAAAAGCTTCTTTATTTGTTCACAAATAACCAAGGTAAACGTCTCCAAAAACACGTTTTCGTCGCTGAAATGCAACTTCCTCAGACCATGAACTCTTTTAAAAACATCATTTAAATACACAAATTTGAAATAACATGTGATGTCAATTAACATTTTAAAGGTACACATCTTTTGTTACCCCACTCATTTGTAGTTGTACTTTTTTTATATAAAACAATGTTAATGAACTATCAAAATGTTACTAAACAAGTTGTTATAATAAAAACATAACACTTTAAAATATGTACATAATAAAAATGTTGATATTAATTAGGACATAATGTTTTTAGGTGACCCATAAGACTGAAATTGAAATTACAAAACTTAATATAATATAATATTAAAAATGACTACATTCTACTAGCCTTAAGTTTTAATATAGGTTTAATAGAAATGTAGTCGTTTAATCCTGGTTTTTTATTTGATTCCAATAAGATCTGCCAATGGGTCTCCCTTTCCTCCAACTTTGCTTGCCAAGGTCCTCCCCTGGGATCCAAGTTGATCTTGTCTAGTACAAAAAATCTGTATTTAGATGTAGGACATGTCTGTGTGTGTTTATACAGGGCATTGTTAGCATTGGCCTTCTTTACATCATACATGTGTTCGTATATCCTCTTGCGCTTGAGGGCACGTAATGCTCTGTTTTGCCCACATAGTATGCAGGACATTCTAAACAGACAGCTAAATAAACCACTCTAGTACTGTTACAATTATAATATTCTTTAGCTCTTATGGTTCTCCTTAAAGCTGTGCTGTGATAGTAACCTCCTCATCCTGCATGATGTACGAACATTGTGCACAGGCACCACATTTATATGTGCCCTTACTGCACTGCCGTTGTCTTGTTCTGGGTAGGGCCTTGTTCTATTAAAGATTTAATATTTCTACCCCTACTGAAAATCATCTTTAAATCCTTTCCTTGCAAGTTGGACAGATCAGTAATAGCCATAAAGGCATCCCATTCTTTCATAATAATATTTCTTATCTGTGTAGAACTTGTACTATACTGTGTAATAAAAGCATGTGAGAAGTCTGCCTTGTTTTCTACTGTCTCCTCTCCCAATCCACTAGTACCCATCCCCAATACTGGGTTGTATCTGTCCCTTCTACCCTGTTTCACTTGTTCCTGAATTTGGTTGATAAAGTTAAGAGGGTATCCTCTATCTAGGAACATAGACTTCAAGTTTTGACATTCCTTGAGAAAATCTTCCTCTTCCGATGTCATTCGTGAAATTCTCACATATTGGCCCTTGACTATGCCTCTTTTTTGATGAAATGGATGGGAGCTTTTAAAATGAATATAGCTATTAGAGTAGGTAGGTTTTCTATATACATTAGATTTGAAGCCCCCTTGACTACTCTTACTAAGAAGCACATCCAAATACTCTACCTTGTCATCTGATATTTGGTGGGTGAACTTTAAAAAGTCTGTAGTGGTGGCTAAATAATCCATAAATTCCTGGATTTCACCATAGGTCCCTGTCCAAAAAATACAGATGTCGTCCAAAAACCTGTAATAGGCTACCCAATTTTTATTGTATATACTGTTTATTACAAATTTGTTTTCCCATATGGAGAGAATGATGTCCGCATATGTGGGAGCACAATTAGCTCCCATAGCGACACCAGAAGTCTGTTTGTAATATTCTCCACCAAAATGGATGAAATTGTGATATAGTACCAATTTCATCAAATTCAAAATGAGAAAACTATCCCCTAAATTGGCTTTTGGACTAGATGCGATGGCTTCTTCCAGCCATTCTAGACCTGTTTCGTGTGGAATAACTGAAAACAGGTCTACAACATCTATGGTGAGGAATTTGAGATTAGGTACTTTCAGATCCGTAATCTGTTTTAAAATTCCCAGGAATCTTTAAGTAAAATGTTGTCCTCGGCCATAATTTCTTGAATTTGTAATCTAGGTATTTGGAGATGGAAGAAATCTTGGAACCTTGTGTCACAATCGGTCGGAGTGGTGGATTGTCTAGATTTTTGGACCTTGGGCACCCAAAGATAGAAGGAATTTTGGGCTCTTGATTGTGTAAAAAGCATAAGTATTTTGATCAATCATCCCTAAATCCATCAACTTTGGATAGCCAAATCTATTTTTATAGGCTATATTAATTTCATTTAGAGATACCAGGTGTATCTACTAGGATTGTTGGAGTAAGTTTAACATCTTACCTTCATACAAAGCCTGGTCAATAATGACTATTCCCTCCCTTGTCCGGTTCCATGATTCTAGTTTCGGAATTCTGTCTTAGGTATTCCAATAGCTCTCTTTCTGAAGGTGTTAAGTTAGTACCATATTTCTTATTTAATACACCCTCTTTTCTGATTTTTTGTTCTATTCTCATCTCAAGGTTCCTAAGCTGTGGGTGGAGCGGTGGGTTGAAGAGACTAGTTTTATGTGGTGCATCCTTCTCATAACTTTCTGTATGTCCCATCAGATTCTCTAGATTGAGTTTTCTGATGAAAAGCTTTAAATCTATGATCACTTTGGTCATGTCACTGTTTTTACTAGGAACATATTTAAGTCCTTTAGTAAATAGTTGGAAAAATGTGTTGTTAACTTCTAAGTGACTATAGTTAAATATAGTAAAACCTTCTAAGCTACTGATGGAGCAAGGAAATTGGGATTCAGTAGTTGACTTAGGTGTAGACTCATCTAAGTTTACACTTTCATGTGTGATGTCCTCTAATGCCTGTTGGTGTGATTCCTCATATTCCCCCTGGGTGGGGGGCTCGAATGTAAAAAAGACTGAGAGGTACCTCTTTGATTACGGATCCTTTCAGATCTTCTGGGTATGGATCCGTTGCCCATTCATTTTGTCTATCAGTACCCTGTTCTTCCTCTTCTAATAGATGGCCTGTAAAAGACACTGTCCTAGGATGTCTATACTCCCTGTTGTAGGAGGGGGGTGGCAAGGGATATTGTTTACCCTCCCTGTATTCCCTTATATCCCTCTGCAATTTTTTGCATTTTCTTTGCACTATCAGATCACACTTGTGGTCAATGTCCTGCCTAATTTTATAATATTTATTTTTATTATCTTGTACTTGAAATAACAAATCAGAAACCACTGCTTGATTATATTTAACAATATCCAGATCAAGTGTGTTGATTTCCCTTTCATTATTGTTTACTATAGCTTGCACTATAGCTAATCCACAATTATCAAAAGCTTTTACAAGGTCATGATGAAATTCACTGTCCTTTACAACATTGTTGGGATACTTGTGTATCCTCAGCCCTTTAGGTACCAAGCGTTGATTTAAACATTGTACAAGATATTTATTGTCTAGTTGTAGCTTACGGTACCTGTAAAGGCTGGATTCGAGTTCCATCATTGAATCTCGAAAACTGCAAGCCCTGGAATCCGCTGGCTTGGGGCTCCGGTGAGTGGTAAAGGAAGTACCAGAGGGGGTACAAATTCACTCACAGTATCAGTGGACATACTGGAAACGGCACCGGTACCAGCGTGCATACAAATTCAGTCACAGTATCAGTGGATGGGTGGAAGCAGCACCAGTACCAATGTGGGTACAAATTCATTCACAGTATCAGTGGACATACTGGACACAGCACTGGTACCAGTGTGGGTACAAATTAACTCATAATATCAGTGGACATATGATAATAACTGATGGTAAAAACCCTCAGTACAGGTAATTAGGTGGCTTACAAAAGGGTACTGCAGCACTTTAGAGACACTAGGAAGGTGCAAGGCTGCCCAGTTCTATGGCGCATAGCAGTAAAACAGTGGAGGGCACACACCCTGCTACTGTTAGACTGATTAGAACAAGTTGAAGGCAGCATGACACCTGGCAAGCTATCAGCTGGCTGTACAAAGCCATGGGGAAGCAGTGCAAGCCTTATGGGACAAACTGCAAAATATATGTCATCAGTAATACAACAGACTGTTTTTCATAGCCTGTTGTTTATCAGCCCTATGTGGAGCACGTTGTTTATCAGCCCTATGTAGAGCATTTAGCTGGTCAAAATAAGAATATTCTAATGATAAATAGGAGCAACCCATGGCTGATCAGGAGGTGAGGAACCAATGGCTGCCTCCTGCCTCAGGGGCCACAGAATTGAATTTAGTACAATGCCTACAGCATTACCAAACACTGTCCCTACAACACAGAAGCACACTCACACAGTTTCATCATAGACTGGCACTTAAGAAGGTGCAGTTTACTGCCATCAGAAGGGTACCCTGCTTACCCAGCTTCAGATGAGGGCTATATTGAAAAAAACATTGGAGTGATGAAGCTTCAGA
>NW_025054002.1:0-10263 GCF_019279795.1 Protopterus annectens
ACCTCATATGGTGGAAAAGATCGAGTTTGAAACTGAACCAAAATGAACCCCAAACAAAAAAGTCAACATCTTTGCAGCTGCACTCCACAACCCTACTTAAATATACCAACTCTGAGATCGTACTGTGCGAAAAGGAAATCTCCATATTCCCTGTATGGAGCACAAACGGAGATTTCCCATCTCCTGTCAACACCAAAAAAAGAAAAAAACATTACAACACAGAGCTGAAGCCTTGCCTATTAGTTACTGAAATGTATCATATGGTCTACCATATGACATTGATTTCAGAATTAAATTTTAAAGTGCTCCATAGAATATAAAATTATATATATATATATATATATATATATATATATATATATATATATATACATACATACATATAAAACATGTATATTCCCACACGTGTGAGTGCTTCTCTCCATATCATATATAGTGATAGTGTGTATTATATGCTCATAATAATTACTTTAGCATACTTTAATCTATATACATGTTTTTATTTCTTTGCTTTTGTTTTTTACTTCTCACTAGGCTGAGACTGAAGTTGGAGTTTTGTATTCTACCCTAGTTAACAAATTCAAATAAATAAAATAAAATATATGCTCTTTCCTCCCCACCCCATCATCTCTTTCCATTTTGAAGAAAGTATGTGGTCTAGCACATTTGCATTGAATATTGTTTGAGTTTTAATTTGGCTTTGGACCATTCTGTCAGCAGGGTGGGGATAAGTAAGGAGATAGTCATGATGAATCTATGCATATGGAAAAGATGAAATGATGCTTCCATGGAAGGTGAAGAAACAAACTACTTGTATTAACTGTATTGATAAAGCTTATTGTATGGCTAGATAACATATAATTAATATACCTTTTGTTATCTTGAAGTTTAGGTTTAGCATGTTAACGTTGTCTTTGTAAGCCATTTTTTAAGTTCTTAGCCAATTATCACTTTTTGAGACTAAATCCCAGCATGCACTCAGGTTTGTGGGCAACACCAGCCATTGCCACCCTCCTAACTCTTGCATTTGCAGCAGTATGGCATATATTTTCTGTTCCTTTATGAGAGAGTGAAAATAAAACAATATGAATTTCCCAGAACTTTAAGCGAGTAGGGGCGTGGCGGTTAGCCTTCACTCACCTGGCAGTGTAAACCTTGGCTCTAGATGATTGTTACTATTGAAATGACACCCCACCCCATGTGCAAAAAATGGGAAAGGGGTTGTGGATGATATGTGTGTGTGTGTGTGGTATTACAGGAAACTAACATGTGATCCTATTGTTATATGTCAATGACTTCTGTATTAATTACAGCATGACGGAATAGCCATTTCCTTGTTTTATATTCAAAGTGATAAAGAAATGACTAGTTCTACACTCCATCTTTACAATTTTCCAGTATATGTATAATATGATTTATAGCATTATAATGGATTTAATACTATAGAGAAACAGTGAAGTAGATTGTTGAAAGTATTCATGTAGCAGCATGGGCACTATTTATTGATATTATTAGAGCATAATCAGACTCATGTTAGATATAAACAACAACCTATTATTAACAGCAACTATGTATGTAGTTTAGTAGGTTTGCCGGTTAATGTACATGTTATAATCTATAAAGTCAAAACATTACACTTTAATGTCAGAAATACGTGTAGGCACATTTTGCAGCACATTAAATCATATTCACAAATATAATGTATATATTATTAATAATATACATTCACATATACACATATATATATATATATATATATATATATATATATATATATATATATATATATATATACACACACACACACACACACACACACACACATATGCATAAAGACATGCCTCACAAATTGGGCATGAACTTTATTAGTGACTCTTTATTTTGCCTAACCAAACTGCGAAATACACACATCAACTCACATACATCACTTATATAGTACCAAAATAATATTTAACACCTTTTCGTACCCTCCAATAAACCTGATGGTTGACTGAAATGTAGACCATTCCATACTGGGGTAACTACTTTCAAAAGCAAGATATTCTTTTGTGTGTGATGTCTCTCTTGGTGTTTGTATTGTGACCCCAAATCTATAATGTATGCCCTCCATATTACTAAATGAGTTGAAATACAAAAAGTATCCCTAGTGTCTGGGTGAATTGTAAAGGAAAATGTATTTCCCATTCTTTTCTTGACACATAAGCGAAATGAATGCAATATTTTCTAGTTTACTCAGTAATGTCAGATTTTTCTTTCCCAGTGATCTCTCTTAGTTTACCTCTTCCTTTTAGTAGTTCCCTATTCAAGAAGATGGTGGCCTTGTTGCTCTATAAATACCAACATCATATTCAAATATGTTTCTCCATCTAAAGCCTTAAGTATTGCTCTCAGAAATGAAGTTTTCCTTCAAGTTTAGTTATTTGTTACACCTTTCAATTAGCCATTTATTATCCACCCAGC
Organism: Protopterus annectens; assembly: GCF_019279795.1. Lineage (NCBI taxonomy): Eukaryota > Metazoa > Chordata > Ceratodontiformes > Protopteridae > Protopterus > Protopterus annectens. Next base: position 2,461 of record NW_025054002.1, read on the forward strand.
TAGCAGTGGCATCAGTGTTCTTTTCTGACTCTGCAAAAGAAGGTCCAATGTACTGCTGCCAATACATGCGCATTCTTCATCTGCCCAAATGGATAGATGACATCAATAGACTTCATTCAAATGTAAACAGTATGCTGAATCTACCATACAGCTCAACATTCAAACATCACTAATTTTGCAAGCAAGTTTAATAAGGGATTTGTTTACCACCATGCACAATTGCTCTTTCTTTTATAGGTCCACAGGTAACAGGGCTATTGGCCCTAGGCCGCCCACATGTTTAGCCAGGCACCCCGGCTGGCACCCAAGAAATTATCACCTGTGCCCTGCCGGGCAGAACCGCCAGAAGTGATCCCCAGGGTGAATTCTCTCATTACTATCCAATCATCAAGATTTTCTTGAAGAGTGCTAATGTAGTTTCTGTTTGATTATATATATAGGTAGTCTGTTCCAGGCTGGGAAGTTCTGATGAATCTATCCTCCGGCATGTTTTACATTGTGGTGATGTTGCCTAGGTCCCTAGAGTGTGTGTAGCTCAGAGGATTGGGATTTCTAAATGAACATGTCCAACAGCTCTGGTTTGACATGGGGCTTTGTACACAGAAAGGGGCAGAGATCGCCTCTGAGAAGCGAGAGTATGTGATGGAGCAGCTGGAGTTTTTGGTCAGTCTTGTGTAGGGTAGCATTTGTTTGAGGTCAGTAACTCTCTTTTGTGAGGTATGTTCGTGGCCTTCCAGTTGTTGTCGATGTTCCTCTATGTAAGCAAGCATACCAAAAGGGGTGTTGTACTATAATGGTCTAATGAGGATGAGGTGGTGAGGGAACAATGACCTCTTTTTCCTGGGATGAGAAACCTTGTGATGAGGTGTGTGTCAGTAGAAGGATTTCCTGACCACCGTCATGTGGCAATGTGATTATAAAGAGACTACTGTCCACCCGTGTGTCCCAAGGTCTCTTATCACAATTTTGCGTTGGCAGACTACCGCTCAGTGTGGTAGTTCATGCGGGTACAGAGTTTTAATAAAGGGGATGACAGCGACCTTTACATTGAGGCTTGAGAGACCAGGCTTGGACACCAGCATCTTTCAGTGAGGCCCTTTGTAGGCTGTCCACATCATAGGTTTGATTATGGCTCCCAGTTTGCAGTCATCTGCAAAACTTAGTTAGCCAAATATCTTTCCAGTTAGCCTCCACTAGAGGAAGTAGATACCAAACAGGAAGAGACCCAGGATCGAACCCCTGTACCACTCTGTCACTGTCCAGTCTAATTCTAAGTCTCGTTATTTCTTGCCAATGTGGGTTTTGTCAGCAACATTTAAGTAACCTAGGTCTTGCAGGACATAGGATTTATACCTAGCTTAGTGAGTTTCATGATTTTACAATTCCAGAGTGGGGATGGTAAATGGCCTTGGCTAGATCTGGACATGCTAGTAACCACCTTTTACCTCATCTATGGCTTCGTGACTGTTTCCAAAGAAATTCATCAGGTTTAGAGACATGATCTGCTCTTACAACCCAAACTGTAGTGGGGTTCAGGAGCCTGAAGATCTCCAGCCTCATTGTTTTCTAAGAGTTCCACAGATGATACATCTCCATGGCCTTGCAGACCAGGGGATTCATCAGGCCACGGGCTAATGGGGGTAGTTCCCAGGATCTGTCGTGTGGCTCCCTTTGTGAGAGGAGTAATCTGTTGTGGTGAAAACCATTCAATGGGCACAAAGCCTGAGGTGAGGCTATGATTGAACATGGTAATTAGGTGGGGTGCCAGTTCATTCCTGTAGCCTGTGTAGAAGGCAGCCTTGGGATGCTGGGAGTTGGTCAGGTCCCATGGATGCTGTGTTCTTGGCTTTGAGAGTGAGGTTTTTTACCTGTGCAGCCATGATTACAGTGAATCCTTTGCATTCTTCCGTATAGAGATGTGGGGTCCTTTAGGGGTGAGGGGGGTAAAGTTAGTACTGAATTCTATCTTGGCTGTTGATGCTTTTACAATATCACTTGGTTTTGTATATTTAGCGCCATTGTGCTGTAAATCTCAGAGCAGATCTTGAGTGTTGCCATTGAGCTTCTCTGACATAGCTAGCAGGTAGAATGTGCTTTGTGGTTGGTCTTAGAACTCAGTGGCGATTTTGTTTTTTATAACTTTAGCTTTGGAGAAATTTTTAGGAGAGGATCTCAAAGTTTACTGAGGCCGAGACCAGGAGTTCCTCCAATCGTGATTTTACTTCTTTTGGGTCAGTTTTCTTCTGTTGTAGAGTTTGTTTATGGCAGAAGACCACCAGATTGGCCTCTCTTTTGTGGAGGATAGCATTCTGGTTCTATTAGGATAGCAGGATCCATGCACTCTGCGTAAGTGCTTATAAAGTGCATTTGTGTGTAGGATTCAGCATAGTCGAATTTCTATTGTCCATCTGCATGCCGGTGTCGTGGAAGTTTTCCACTTGTGTCTTAAGAAGCATGAAGTTGGCTTTTGAGAATTTTTATTAGCGGTTGTTTTCCTAATTGGGGGTGGGAGGGATGGATGTCTAGGGTGATTAGCTTTGTCAGATCTGACTCACCAAGGAGCTGACCTCTGGTGCAGAACACTGGTCGCCTGGCATGTTGGCAATGGACCGGTTCTAGATATTGCCAAATGCCCTTGGTGGGTGTGTGAGATAAGTTGATCCAATGCTGGAATTCTGATGAATTCCAGAAAATCGCGTTGAGCAAAAGAGTTGGTAATACACAAGTAGTTTGTCCAGTTACTTGGTGGGGTAGTTGAAATCACCCATTATTAGGGTGGTGGGTTGTACCTTAATATTTTCCAGTGTATACATTTTTTTTCAGTAAGTAGAAAATGGATAAAGTTGGAACAGAAGTTAATCTAAGGTTACGAATCAGAGTGTAAGGTTGGCTCACAAATGTTCTCTATTAGATTGAGATTGAACTAATGACACTAGACTGGGAGAAGGGTCACAGATGAAATATACAGGTGGCGGGCGGCAACTGCAAATCCACCAAGTATAAGAACACCAAGGCAACACTCAGAGAGGTGGGTGCAAAACTATTACATATTCCTAGCTTGTAGCTCACGAAAAGGAAAGTTTTAAACAGCCAGCCAAGGAGCAAGCAGACCTCTTAGAGAATGCTTTTAATCTGCAAAACAGACTAGATTAGAACACAGAAACCTCAAAAAAAAAAAAAAAAAAATGCAAAATGGCTGTAGAAAAGCTCAGATAGAGCACTTCAACAAACAGAAAAATGCAACCTCAGCATGAAAAGCAGTTTACAGTTGGCATTCAGTAAACATGCAAACTAGAAAGTAATGAAACAGTATCAAGCAAAATGAAAATACATAAAGTTAAAACAGCATATAAAACAGTATATATAAATGCAGTATAACAGTAAAAAAAGTAACAGTGCAAAATGTAGTAGATTAACTGTATATCACAATTATAAGCATTTCAGAAGTGCAGTTCAGTGAAATATGCCGTGTAAGAAATAACTTCTATCCTGCTCTTTTGAATCTTTTAAGGAATTTCTGCTTAGTTTCAGTAATGAAATACCATCCACAGCCTGATAAATAAAAGCACAACCTTTTCAAGACACAGGGTTAATATACCAGTAAGGATAGAAGAGTTAGAAGATCAAATTACTACTCAGTCCTATTAGCCCTGCTGCCACTGACTGCACTATACGTGAAGTGTCAGGAGGTCCTGTTACTCTCAGTAATAATGAAGACAGACTATCAGCAGAAAATGGCTGCCAGAAACACAGGGCACTCAAACAAAACTACTAGGCCTAGACAACAGCAGGCCTCTATTAAGATTATGCCTCCTGAGCAGAACACAGAAACATCACTTTAAATGTATAGAAATAACACTCACAAAGAGAAAATATGTAAGTCTCATTATGAAAAAGCAGTTTACAATTTAGGTAATTAAATAAAATGCAATTATGGCAGTAATGCACACTATTGCATCTTTCCCATGAAGCTGTAGCCATTAAATTAAAGTTTTAAACAGATCAGGGAGCATGCAGACTCTAGGAGAACGCTTTTAACTGCAAACAGATTTATTAGAATATTGTGAAACCTCAAAAATTGCAAAAATGCACAAAAAAGCTCGGAAAGAGCACTCACACAGAAAACACAACTCTCATTATGAAAATGCAGTTTACAGTTAAGTGAATTAGTAAACATGCAGTTAGAGTAATGAAACATTTATCTAACAATGAAAAAATACAGTTAAACAATATAAAACAATACATAAATACAGAAAGAAACAGCAAAAAAGCATTTTATAACAGTAAAGCAAAATGTAGTAGATTAACTGTATAGCACAAGTATAAGCGCTTCAGAAGTGAAATAAGTGTGCAGTTTAGCAGAAATTTTAATGTTTTATGTTAAGATTGTCAGAGGATCATGTCTTTCCACGGCTATCATTACGGCATGTTTCCAGTTTAAAGGGCATCTTGTTGCCAACTGTAGCTGGACATTCTTACACTTATGGCAGTCTAATAGGCTTTGCAGTGTGACCCAGCACTATGATATGAATATTTTCTTCTTAAGACATCTGTCTGACAGGCGCGTGATTTGCTAAAACAGACTAATAAATTATAGCCTTTTGTTTTGTTCCCTCTGATTTAAGAAGTATTTCAGTACATTTGTTATTTACTGTGATTTATTTTCTTATTAAGGTCGGGTTACTAGTCAGGAACTAATGCTGTCTGTTTTCCTCTCTCTCCCATTCAAGTACAAGTTTAACCATTACAACCTTGTTTTTATGATAGTCATAAACTCATTGGCCCACGCCGCCGCTTTCATGTGCATCTCCACACACACACACACACACACACACATATATTGGTTAGGCTGATATTTATATATATATATATATATATATATATATATATATATATACACACACACACACACACACACACACACACACACATACATACATACATACACTATATATATATATATACATATATATACATATACACACATACATACACATACATATACATACACATACACGTATGCATACACATACACGTATGCATACATATACACATCATATATATATACACACAAACTCTACACATACACACACTTACCACGCACACACACACATACACACGCACACACGCACATACACGATGTACATATGCCGTTAATACGATATACACGTATACACACACACATATACACACACACACACACACACACACACACACACACACACACACATATTACATGTATATACATATGTATACACATATATATACATATAATTTGCACACATGTATACATACATATATATAGTCATATGGCTACATGTATATAGTTATTAATAAATCTTATATATATATATACACATATACATACATATTATATACACATACATATATATATATACTACACATACACATATATGCACTAATACATACATATATATATATATATGTATATACACATTGTGATATAAATACATATATATATATATACACACATATACATATATATACACATACACATATACATATATACATACATATTTATATACATACATACCTATATACACACATACACATATATATATATACACATAAAACTTTACATACATATACACACATACACACACGTATACACACACACACGTATACACACACACACGTATACACGCGAGGCTGCGCACACGCACACACACACACATCAGATACAGAAAAGGCTGCTTTGCGCGCACACGCACACACACACACACACACACACATTAGCCACTGCCACACACACACACACACACACACACACACAGATACATTCCTTCTTAGGAGAGCTATAAATGTCTAAGCTTTCGACCCATTTAACAATTTATTTTTTTCTTTCATTTTTCTCACACTGTGTTATTTAATGCTTCTTCTTAATAGATGGGAAGAGCATGATGTATTCTGTTCTTTCTACTATGCACAGGTGGATAATAAAGCATTATAGCCAACTCTAACAAAGGCTAAGGTTACTCCAAAAGCTTGAATAGCTGGATTGTAAAGCGTGCCAATATCGTCCAATGTCAACAAAGGTTAACAAGTCAGCTCTGTGTTCCTTTCCTTCTCCAATATTATGCTGAAGTGATGGAATAATGCTTAACAGTATTTTAAAATTGCTGCTGATTGCTTTGATTTCAGGTTAAACCTCTATTTCATTTAATTCTGGTTTAGTTTCCACTGCACAACCTTTAAATGGAATCCATATAGGTCTGGTTTATTCTGTGGTAACTTTAGCTTTAAAGATGTTAACCCACAAGCCACAGAGTGCAAATCTATTCATTTTCTATAATATTATTTCTTTACTAGCAAGAGTATGCTGATTTGTATTATTTATCCAGCGAGGGTTAATGGATTTTACATAGTTGTTCTAGACTTGCAATTCACATCTAAAAATTTGCCAGTAGTTGTGATTTCAATGTCTGGGAGGAAACTCCCAGATATGGGAGGAAACTCCCAGATATGCTTAGAATTAATTCAAAATGATGTGAAGATTACTGATCCTACAGACATTGCCAACATACTGGCTGACAGGTTCAGTGCAAAATCTCCCCCCCTCCCCCCCAACAAGAGAGAGATATCTATACCAAATGATTGTAGCCTCTTAAACATCTCTTAATGCCCAGGTGAGAACTGCTCTCTCTCAAGGCAAAAACACAGCATCCATGGGACCTGATGGTGTCCTGGGTTGTGTGCTCCACAAACTCAATCGAGGAATTAAACTCAAGTAGTTAGGACAGCTGTTTAATCTTAGTCTCACTCCTCCGGATATCGCAGACTTGCCCAGTGGAGTAGGCGACAGCTGACTGTGGTCCCACTTCACAAAGGCAGTGCCTTCACCGACCCTGGAAATTACCGTCCCACATTATTAGCTTGACAAGCCTTATCTGCAAAGCCATGGAGAGGATCATAATGGATCTCATAAATAAAGACATCGGGAATTTGCAGACTTTGGATCCAACCCAGTTTGGCTTTGTCAAAGGCAGATCATGCCTTTTTAAACTTGGCTTGACTCTTTCGAGACAGTCACCAAGGCCAAATTTGATGGAGGAAAAGGCAGTCCATGCCAGCCTACCACCCTCGACCTGCGTGAAGGCCTTGATACAATACCCCACTTTCGGCAGTATCATTGAAAAACTCATCAGCTTGTAAACAAATGTAAACTCCATACATCACAAGATGGATTGCAAACTGGCTGAGTGACAGAAACCCATTAGGGTCAGGAGTTGCTGGCGCCATGTCAGACTCCAAAGCCTGTCACAAGTGGTGTCCCACAGGGCTCAGTCCTGGGCTCCACTCTTGTTTGGTGGTATCTACTTTTCTGAAGTATAAGCAAATACAGGAGGGTTAGGAGTTGACAAAGTTGCAGATGACTGGCAAACTGGGCGCCATAGTTTCGAAAACACATCTGACACAGATATCCTTCAGAAGGGTCACACAGAAATGGATAACTGGTGCCAGAGCCATGGCCTCAAAGTTAAATGCCAAGAAATGCATAGTCATACTCTCTTCGGGAAAACAAAGGTTACCTAGCTACTCATATAGGTGGCAATCCACTGAGCATGGGTGAAGAAGTTATCGTGACCTGGGGACCCAGGTTGATACAGTAGCTTTCATTCTATTAACTCATATTGTTAAAGTAAAGAAGCACTCCTCTCTACATTGCCCACCTTTATCACAGAAGGGATTCACATCTAGATCAAGGGAGGTCTTTAGTCTCCTATACATACCATCACCATCAGACTAACAATGATTGAGTGGCCAATGCTCCATCTCGGAATG
>NW_025054003.1:0-9067 GCF_019279795.1 Protopterus annectens
CATCCACCATATATAGTGTCCAGACACACAAACACCATTGCATGCTGAGTCACTAAAAAGTAAACTCCCCAAACCTTAAAGAATTTCTAAGCCTAAAAACAGCAATGCCTGTCCTCAGCAATCTCTAAAGCATACACCAAAACCAACACCAAACACCACACATAAGCTCACACCCAGTGGGCCCTCAAAAGCAAAGCCCATAAGGCAAGAAAACAATTTAGCCAGGACTCCTTTCGTAGGGGACTCCATTGTACAACACACTGATGCTCCATTTACCAGACTGGACAGGAAGAAGATTACAGTTGGTTGCTTATCTGGAGTCAGGATCTGCCAAGTTACACATGCACTCATGTCATGGCACCAGAGGACAGGTACCCGTATGATTCTATCATAATCCAAGTGGGTGTAAATGACCTGAGACATACCTGTCTGGATTATACAAAGAGAGAGACATTATGGATGTCTTTGAATTTGTGTTTCATAAAGGTATGTGCCTTGCACTGAGCAGCATTCTACCTTCACCATGGATGATGCCACAGTATGAACAAACAATGACTGACTTTAACAATTGACTTAGTTTCTGGTGTCAGCCCAGAGGGATTCCATATTTGTCAGACTGGGAGGACATGGTCAATAGACCACATTGCTTTGCCAAAGATGGCTTGCACCTGTTCCTCCTGGGCTTCCAGATTTTGGCTAAAGTGTTATCCAACCCCCTAGAGCCTTTTTTAGGCAATGCCAAAGTGATAAACCTACCAATATAGCAAATAAAAGTGTAAGGAACCTAAATGTGCTCCTGCTCAATGCTAAGAGCCTTAATAAGAAGCTCCACACCCTACAAGTTCTCCTCACTCTGGAGAATATAGACATACGTGCTGTTACTGAGACATTTATTTATTTATTTTATTTTACATTTGTTAAACGGGGGTGTCTGACTGAGCCGAAAAGGCCCTTTTTCAGCAAAGGCCTGGGGAGAAAAGCTCCACAAAGAAAAAATACAGACACATTTAGTTATTTAGACATGATCAGTATACACACAAATTACAAGAGACATGTTTTTACAGTGGTATGCACAAACAGTTACAGTGGAGAGAGAACAATCAAAAAAAAATATTAATTTTAAAAATAAAGGTAAGTAATAGATTTGCGGTGTACGGCTGAACTTGAACATAGGTAGAATACATACATAGTACACAGGTAACAGTACACACATTGTAGATTGAAACAGTGTTTAGAGTAAGATTGAAAACTATCATCAATTGCTCTAGATTTAGTATGTATATGTTATGCACTTTCACTATCCTGGGGAGCAATCATGGCACTGCCAACTTTGCTTGAGATGTTGCCTAATGGGGTCTTTAAAGGAGGCTTTGGATGAAGAGTTTTGAATGCTAGTGGGGACAGAGTTCCATTTTTTAGCCACTGAACTACTATATAGTGCATCTCCAAAGCTATTGTAGCTGTTGGTGACTTCTAGTAGTAGTTTGCTTGATGATCTAAGAGGCCTTTTGGCTGAGTGATGTTGTACTAGGTTTTTGAGGGCAGGACACTTATTGGGGAGGTAATAGATAGAATGACAGAGGCAGAGCTGATTGTAGGTTAGGAGGTTGGGCAGTTCAAGCCAGTGGAGCTGTCTCAAAGCAGTACAGTGATGAGTTCTATATGAGCAATTTGCAGCAAAGTGGGCAATTCTGTTATAGCAAGCTTCTGTTTTGCTTAGTTCAGTTTTGTTGAGATTAGTCAGAATGGGAGATGCATAGAGTAGGGTGGATAGAAGTTGGGAGCGAGCAATGGCTGATCTTGTGTTGTTGGTAAGAAATGGTTTGATACGGTAGAGTGACCCCAGTTTGGCATGTACTTTTTTAATAGTTAAGTTCAGATGACTATCAAATTTTAGGTGGGAGTCTATGGTTATTCCCAATAGCTTAGCCTGTGCCACTGGAACAATTGGAGTAGCATTTGTGGAGTAGATAGTGAATTGACTGTTAGTGTTTTTGTTAGAACTGGTTATAATCATAAGCTGAGTTTTCTTTGGATTGAGGATAAGTTGGGCTTTGGTAAGGTAGTTTTCAACATCAGAGAATGCTAGTTGAGTTGTTTGCAGGAGGGTGGGAATGTTTTGTGCAGCACAGATTAAGGTAGTGTCATCTGCATACTGAATTATAGATGCATGCTGTGTGGAGATGTGGAGGTCATTTGTGAAGACTGTGAATAGTAGTGGTCCTAAGACAGAACCCTGTGGGACTCCTATAGTTATGGGCAGCTGAGGAGAGAGAATTTTCCCATTTCACAGCTTGGTACCTGTCAGTTAAGTAGCTTTGGAACCAGGTAAGAGTGGAATTAAACAGATGATATTGGTTTAGTTTGTTTAGCAGGATTTGGTGTGAGAATGTGTGAAATGCTTTGGACATATCCAAAAAAAGAGTTGACACTTGCAGGCCTTCATTTTTGAGATGGTTTACTGTGTCTGTGAAGCAGAGGAGAGCTGTAGTGGTACTATGGGCAGGTCTGAAACCATGCTGAGAAGGTGACAGGATGTTGCAGTCTAGGATATAGTTTAGCATCTGGGTATGGATGCATTTTTCTAGGATTTTGGCCAGGGGGGAGAGTAAAGCAATGGGTCTGTAGTTATTAAGTTCAGTGGAGGTCCCGCCTTTATGTATGGGTGTAACATAGGATATTTTCCAGAGTTTGGGCACATAGTTTTCAACAACTGATCTGTTTATGAGAGTGGAGACTGGGATAGCAATAGCATCTGCTGTGAGTTTCAAGAAATAGCTGGGGAGTAGGTTGGCTGCTGTTGATGAGGTTTTTAGTTTGGAGAGCATGCTTTTGATTGAAGTGGTGGAAACTGTTTTGAGGGTAAAGCTTGTATTAGTGTTATTTGTGTTGGGGGATAGTGAGGAAGGAACTGTCCTGTGATACTAAGGATAGAATTGAGTTCACAAAGTGGGAGTTGAATTGTGTTTCGATGGGAACTTTAGTGTCAGGGGTGGTTGGTTTGGGGGTAGCCTTTTGGGTGGATTTTAGTAGCTGGTTTACATTTTTCCAAAATTTTTGGGTTGTGTTGGTATTTAGTTTGTAATGTTGTGTAGTAGGATTTTTGTCCATCCTAATGCATTTTTTGCACGTTGCAGTTCTTGGTACTTAGTTAGGCTTTGTGTTCTTTGTTTTTGATAGTAAGCCAGGCAATGTCTCTGGACTTGAGGATTTGTTTGGTTTCTTTACTGAGCCAGGGGTTTGTAGAGGTTCTAACCTTGATTTTGCAATGGAGCGACAGTGTCTAGGTGTTGTAGAAATGTTTTGTTGAAATATGCTACAGCCTGGTCAAGTGGGAGGGTTTTTAGGGGGGTCCAGTCACAGTTACACAGTAAAGTGTTGAGGACCTCAGGAGAGAATTTTTTTGTGTTTCTAGTGGATATATAGTTAGTGGTTTTGCATATGCTTGTTCTACTACGTATAAAGTATATTATGTTGTGGTCACTTAAGGTGTCTGGGAGACTGCCTGTGTGAGGGTACAATGTGGGGTTGTTAGGACCCAGTCAAGGATGGATTCCCTTTTAGATTTTTATCACATCTAGTTGGAATTTGGACTAGCTGCTGGTAGCCATGGAGATTTATTAGATTACTTGGTGGTTCTGATATACAGGTGAACCAATCTAGGTTGAAGTCCCCCAGAATAAGGGTTTCTTGTGAGTATGTGGAAGAACACCAGGATAAGAAGTCTTCAAGGCTAGCAGGTGTATTACCAGGTGGAATATAGATCACAATTGTGGTGATGACCTTTTTAGGGTGAAGTTGAAGTTGTGAGATAAGTATGTCCCAATTATTGGGGGAGGGGTAGGAGTTTGGTAATTGATGGACAGTTAAGTTGGACTTGTACAGTAAGGCAGTTCCACCCCCTTTACGAAGTGGTCTGTCTTGTCTAATGATATTGTAGCCAGTAGAGAGAACTTCTGAGTTAGCTATGTTTTTATTTAGCCAGGTTTCTGTTAAAGCAACTATGTCTGGGGAGTAGTGTGCTATTGTGGCCTGGAGTTCAGGTATTTTATTTTTGATACTTCTACTATTAATATTTAGCATTAAAAGATGGTTGGTTTTGCTGCTGTTGTTGATTTGCCCAGGGATGAAGAAAGTGGGTGTTATGTTCTGACATTTGTGTTGGAGCAGTTTGTGTTGGACAGGATGGATTTGGGCCTGGGTTGGGGTGGATATCCCCACTTATGGTGAGCCTGGAGTTAAAATGGTTATACAGATGTTGGAGTTTGGTGAGGACTGTGAGAAAGTATTGTGTTTTTTGGAGTAGGAATGAGAGCATATGTGTTTAGTTCTGAATTGGTCCGTTATGTAGTACTTGAATAAGTGTGGGCAGATATTATTATAATGTGTGGTGTCTGTGTATGAGAGTGCATAATGCAGTGTTGTGCTACTAAGTTTAGGGATATTGCTAGAGCGATAACTTGTGGTGCTGTAAAGAATTATGAGAAGTCAGACTAGATTTAATTGTGTGATAGTCATGGTTATAAAGTTTATGTTGTTTCTAGGTGGGGGGGGGTCTGAATAGGAATTATAGGGTTGCACTATGTGTGGATGGGGAAGTAGTGTGGGTGATGCAAAAAAATGCCTAGTTGGAATGAGAGTGATTGGGAGTATTTTGTGTGGAGCAAGTTGGTGTGGTTTAATGTGATATGACTTGAGGAGCTGTGATTGGTGGAGGTGATGTGAGGGTGAGCTGTGGGTGTGGCTATGATTACTATAAATGTAGAGGTAGTGGAGGAATAGGGGCAGGGCAGGAGCTAGAGAGCAGCTAGGCTTAGAGCGGGCAGAGCCAGAGCCAACCAAGGCAAGAGAAAAAAGTAAGTATTACTTTACAAATGGTTTGAATGGTTTGAAGCCACAGAAAGTACTCCTGGAGTACAAGGCTACAGTGCCTTCCACACATTTAGACCATCAGCTACAAAGAGATGGACCAAATGTGGAGTTGTCTTAATCTACAAATATACCTCAAGGTTGGTTAAACAGGATGATACCCTGGAGTTCATCCATGTGCAAATCATCTGAGATAGAGTCCGTTACCATATCTTAGCAAGCTATAGGTCACCATCTATGTCTCCAGAATCCCACAACTCTTATATAGACCTACTGGAGGCACTCTCCATCCAAACAAATATCCTTTACATTGGAGACTTTAACTATACCTCTATAGACTGAGGAACATTCATTGCCACCAACTTGCAGGAACAATGTTTCCTGGATTTTATTATCACAAATGCCCTTGATTAGTAAATACGCATTTCAACTACAGGTTCAAATATACCAGACCTTGTTGTCACCAATATGGGAGAGTGCTGCTACACAAGCCTCCTCCACCCTCTGTGTCATGTCCTCACTGGTGAGGTCAGATCACAAAGCTGTCTCATTTGAAATAAAAATCAGAAAAACCCAGCAAAACCTGTTACAGTTAGAAACTTTTCTAAAGAAAACTACATCTTATTAAGCAACAGTTTGTCAAATTTCAATGCCATGCCCAGTCTAGAGTTCACAACAGCCTATGAAGAATTATTGACAGAAACACTGTACAAACATGTAAATTGCTGCATAGCGGCTGCTGTACCTACCAGAAGTAAGCACAAAACAAAACCACAAAATGATCCACACTGGCAGAATCCTAATCTTAACAGTGTATAACAAAGAGAAAAAAATCATTGCCTAAGTCAGAAAGAGCAGATCTCATAATTACAAGAGTTCACTAATAAAATTAAACAGGAAACTAATATCACCAATTAAATACAATAAAACCAATTATGTGGTCAAGATAGCTTTTCAGGCTAAAGACAACCACAAGACCTTCTACAGATATTTCCAAAACCTCAAACGTAATACACGACAGTGTGCTAAACTAGTAATAAATGGTAACACCTTCACTGAGCATAGTGATATAGCGAATCTACTGGCTGACAAATTTAACTCAAACTTTATCTCCCACTCTCCCCACCACTCCTTGTAAAATCACTACTGTCATAAACCCCCTTCCTCAGTTGTCAGCAGGGAGCAGGTCATAGCAGCACTCACAAAGGCTAAAAATACAGCCTAAATGGGGTCCGACAATATCTCAGGTTGCCTCCTAAATGAACTGAAACATGACTTATCGGGGCCATTTGAGTCACTTTTTAACTACAGCCTCAAAACAAGCTACTTACCAAGTGAATGGAGAATGGCAACGGTTATCCACCTTTGGATATGTGGACCACAACTCACCCCAGAAGCTATAGACCCATTAATCTGACTAGTTTAATATACAAATCCATGGAATGAATCATCATGGAAATGATTAACAAAGACATTTGTAACCTACAAACACTGGACCCATCCCAGTCTCATTTTGGATAAAGGGAAAGCCAAGTGCCTAATTAACCTTGGTAGAAGGTTTTGAGAATGTATCCAAGGCAATGGATGTGGGAAAATGGTATATCACCTACCTAGACCTGGCTAAGGTATTTGACACACCTTGTGGTATTGGGACAAACTTACAGATCTAGGCATAAATCCTTACATAACTCCATTGATTGGATTTCAGGCTGGCCTACAGGAAAGAACCTAAAAAAGTCAGGGATTAGTGAGACTTTCACTTCCACCTTCTGTTTGGCATCTGTTTCTTGTGAGGCTGCTAATGTCAAGGGCCTCTGACTCATCAGTCTCACAGATGACTGCAAATTGGAAGCCATCATAAATCCTTATGACACTCAACATTCTGGAAAGAGGATCTAATTCAGACAAAATGACTAATACCAAAGCCACAATTTTAAACTCAATGTGCTATGCATTGTAGTATCTTAGAAAATGTCTACCCAGGTAAATTATAAAATATCCCTAAGAGGTGACCCAGTAGTTAGAGATCTGAGAGCATATGTAGACAGTAATCTGTCCTTTTGACCAACAAACAGCCGAGGTAAGAGAATCCGTCATCTCTAAAGGTCCAACTTCAAGTAAGGGTATGACATCTATAGGTCCAAAGAATTTATATAGAACCACTCCTTCCTCTCGGCTTAACAGACCCAATATTGAATACAATGCCTCCTTCAGCATACACCTTACTAGGGATATGTAACAGATGGCATGCCCACAGAGGTGCACATGTTCCTAAGAGAATTCAGGGTATTAACATTCCATCCATTACAGATTGCCTTAGAGCCCAGTCTCTATATTCACTCTCTTACTGGTTGCTGAGAGGTGATTTGCACTTGGCATATATATCATCTTTAGATCCAGCCCTGATGCAGCTTTTGCACACCCACAAAATGAGCAGCACTGGAAACTCTAAATCCAAGAATTTGAACTTTGCTTGTGACATAAACAAAACATGTTGGTAAGCCTGATATGAGACTCAAAGGATCCCCATGCTCTGCAATAGGCTCCCCATTCATTTGAAGCAGAGTTCATCCCTAGCTCTATTCAAATACAACCTTGACCATTGGATGGGAGATCACAAATTAATCTTCAGGCTGGCCCCATATCTCTTGGAACCCAAGACCAGCAGCAAACATTCTCTAACTAACATAGCACCCACATAACTTTTTTAGCAAAGTCTTAACTAATATGCCCCTCCTAAAAACATGCATCACCTAACAAATAAATCCCTCCCATTAAGATGCACATGTTACCAGGGAATGCATTTGGGTTGGGCTGGATTGCGTGGCTAGGTTTATAAAGACCCTAGTGGTCATTAGCCTAGTTTATACCTATGAACATATGAATTGATGTGTAAAGAGCTAGTGGCCTTAAGGGCATTGCTAAACGTGTTCTGCTACCTCAAGAAAGAGCCAGTAACCGCAAAGATTTATATTGAACAGTTGCAGTTCAGTATTATAATCTTTATATACCTAATGTTTCGCCAATATTAGATGGAGCCCAGAGATATCCAGCACAAAGCTATTCAGACCAGTCATAGCATTTAAAATGTGTTCATGCATACACATACACACACACACTGTCACACATGCACACACACGCGCAGGCATGCATGCAAACACACACACACACACACACACACACACACACACACACACACACACACACACACACACACACACACACACATGCATACACACAGTATAATTTCCAGAACAGGATTAAATGATAATGCTCCAGTACATCTACCTGCTGACCAGTTCATGGTAATGCTGCCAGCAGTCAGAATGTTTAGTTGTAAGCAATCACTCTTCAACAGGCACAGAGAAAACAGTGCTTAGTAATCTAAATTCAATGAACATAAACAACAAATAAATAGTA
The DNA here is from genome assembly GCF_019279795.1 of Protopterus annectens. NCBI lineage: Eukaryota > Metazoa > Chordata > Ceratodontiformes > Protopteridae > Protopterus > Protopterus annectens. The sequence continues at coordinate 8,290 of NW_025054003.1, forward strand.
AATTTATTTTTAAAATAAATAAACTAAAGCATACAGAAATGTAAATATGCACAAGAAATTTAAAGTCTAAGTTTTAAACAGACAGATGACTACAGGGGTGTAGCCAGAAATATATGATTCTTCGTCTGCATTTTGATTATCAGAGTGGCCGCATACTCTGTTTATATAGACAGTCAGTTTTTTGTATCCAAACAATCACCTTGCATTTTTTCAAAATGCAGACTTAATCCAGCCATGTCCCACAACCATTCAGTTTACAGGAATTCTTGTCAGTAACTACCTTAAACAGCCTCTCTGTTGATATAATTCAAAAGTTGATGACTATTATCTTTGGATTTGATGGCTGCTTGAAAGTAAGTTTCTGTACTCCATATGATCCTTTCTACTAACTAAAGGCAGACCAAACTCTGGCTGCAAGGCCATAGGGCAGGTAGTCTCAAGTTACATTATAGTGTCCAGTCCTTCCTGCCCCTTGTTCTGGTGCACTGACTGAAGGTTGTTGTAACAGTAGCAAGTATCTAGGTCATCCAGTTTACTTTGTAATGAATTCTATTTATGTACTGATTTATTACTTTGCTTGTTAATCTGTTTAGTTATTCAGTTAATAATTTTCACCCTGCATTAGTGTGAGCAGCTCTCCATAAAGACAATTTTGATAGCTCACATTTCAGTTCCTGCTTAGTTATTTAAAGGGACACTCACTCGTTACTAAACTTGCATTTCTGTCTCAAACTGAAGCTGAAAACACTACCACCCACTTAGCTAATCACCCTTTTTT
>NW_025054004.1:0-9444 GCF_019279795.1 Protopterus annectens
GCCTGGCCTATAGAAACCTTGGGATGCTTCCGAAAACCTGCCAAACCCGAATTAATGGACATGCTGCACCTCAGAAAATCCAAATCCCAGCCGAGCTCTGGCTACCGAGAGACTTGCAGAGCCTCAGCACTGAAATAAATAGGACATGCTGGAGGGACAGATTCATAACCCAAAGGCTCCCTTCACTCCTGGAATAAAATCCCAGTCCAGGTTAGAGGCAGAGTCCTCATTGACCTCTCTTCAAGAGGAATCTTGATGAGTAGATGGGAGGATTGTAGGAGTTTTTACCCTGGGTATCACTTCTGTGTCACTGTTAGACACAGGCACAGTATTAACCTCGAAAGGGGCATAGCAAAATTAATTTTAAAATGGTATGGAAGCCAAACACACTCTGGCTAGGCTTATAAATGCCCTAGGGCAGATAGCCTAGTATGAACCTATGAACCTATGAAACAGCATCTATCAAGTGAAGAATAAAGGCAACAGAAAGATGGCAAAACCTGATGCACCACAGCATTTGAGCACAAGAATTCCATCCTCGCCAAGGACCTGTCATCACTTTCCCCAGTCGGATCCACTACATGGGACTGGGACTAGAGATGTCTATCTGGACCTTCATGGTAACTTGTCACAAACTTTGATTCCTCTTTTGTATCTGCTCACTATCAATTCTTGTAATAAATTATCAACATGAATTTTTCTCCCACATCACCCTAGCAATTTGAACAGTTTAATTGTACCACACGTTTGTCTTTTCAAATACCATCTTTGTCATCAACTGAAATTCATAATTCTTTAGCTTTCAATTTTCATGAGAAATATTATATTCAAAATATTGTTAGGTTTAACAAGAATCTGAAGAAGCTTAGTTGATACAGAGCAAAAGCACTATACGTTTATATCATTTGAGACAAATGCTTTGTTCATTCTCTTTTTTAGGAATACATAAAAAGGAAGATCTGACATATATAAACACTCTTAGGCTGCATAAAAGTGGGTCCCATATTCTTATTTAACTAAAAAAATGAATAATTACACTTATATAACAACTGGTACCACCTATAGCCTCATAAAAGCAAACTTCATCCATCCTTTGACCAAGGAGAAGAGACTGGACACTAAATGAGTCATTTTCAAAAGTTCTTAGCCCGCTCCTAGTTACCAGCCCTGTAAACATAGGCTTCACAGTGGTCAACAGACTGATGTGCTATTTTTTTTAGCATGACACAAAATAAATATTTAATAACCTTAATGTTTTTTTTTTTTTTTTAAATAAACAGTATATCACCAAAAACCACTAAGAGATTAAAACTGCTTAGCACTCAACTGTTCTGTACTAAAACTGGTGTAATGTAGGTCACAGAGACAGAAATTTTATCAGACTTTACAATAGAACTATATAATACATTATAAACTGTCTGCTCTCAAAAGTATAAAGACAGTGAACTGCTATGAATACCTGTTATTAAGATGATGAAACATGATAAGATTATTTTTGGATTTCTTCCTCTACAAATTAACAAACTTTATACTAAGCCTGTCTGAATCTGTAAAAAGCCATGCACTTTGAAGGAGCTGGGAGTTTCAGTTGGGATTGAGAGGACTTTATATCCTCCTGCAGATAAAGGACTAGTTAAAAGACCCCACCTATAGAAAAAATCTTAAGCAAGTTAAGGAGTAAAAGTACCATCTATTTGGAAAACAGAAAATATAACCAATAAGAAATAAGCTTAACACTAGCCAATTAAAATGGGTTCCATTAGATATCGCGAACATTCAAAAGTTCGAGCCTCATATGGTCAACACCATATGAACGAACTTTTGAAAGCTCGCAAGTTTCAACAGAGATCACCGTAGGGAATATTTCCCTTTACTTCAATGTAGTGCAATCTCAGAGTTGGTATATTTTAGTAGCAGGGGGTGTGGGGGTGCAGGGAGGCTTGCCCCCCTGCTCAGTGCGTTCAGGTAATTTTTTTTTTTTTTTTTTTTTTAATTTTTTATTATTTGTTCGAAGTTTTAAAACTTTGCTCATATGGTGTCGATCTTATGAGAGTCAAAGTTTTAAACCTTCGAGCATATAATATAGACCCAATTCTATCAACTGCTCCTGCCTCTCTCTTTTGGAAATCAACATTTAAGAGCAAGCCTTAAGTAACTTTTTAATATTTGTGGATCTGATGAAGTCTAGAAGATGAAAGTGCTACTAAAAATAAACTTTCTTTGAAGAAAACTGACTAAACACAATTTTTTTTTCTGAGAATTGTTAAAGCTTTAGCTGGTTTATGAACTTTTGAAACAGATTGAAATCTCTTCATATAGAGGCTATAGCAAGAAGCAAAGGTACATTTTCAACAGAAACCCAGCACTGGTCTAGAGCTAATCCCTTTGGCTTTTGTCTTTATTGCTGAGTTATACAGCATGAATAGAAAAATTACATATAAAACAGAAATAAACCAGGAATAAAAAAATAGCTTCACTGAATGCTACAAAACATAATTGGCAAAACATGTTTCAATCCCCCATTTCTCCTCCTTCTCTGTCTCTCAAACACACACACACACACACACACACACACACACACACACACACACACACACACACACACACATGCCTGCATAGTTTTGCAGATTAGGCAGCATGGCACAAGTTTCCCTAAATTAGACAAACACAGATGAGGAACAAACATAGCTGAAAATGTTGTTGAGCTTATTCAGCATAGTACCTTCAGTATTCTGTCAGCAAAATGCTTCAATGGCACAATGGTTTTTATTTTCAAATGTTCAAAAGAAAAGGAAAAGAACATAAACTGCAGATAAGCAAAGAATGGAAAAGACACATTTCTCAGCACACCGGGCAAGTTTCATACAACTAGTTAAGTGCTCTTTCCACTACTGATTTTAACAGCCTCTTCATCAGTATGAAATGAAAAACATTTAACATATAACATAGTAAAAGCATACAGTGCATATAAAAGCTAACCAACATTGCACTTATGCAAAGGAGATTTAAAAAGGTAATGTAACCCTGAATTATCTAATATTAAATGGCACACAGACTAACCTAAGATGCTAAGCAAAGTAATGTAACTGATAAATCTGTATGTATACATAAACATATATATATATATATATATATATATATATATATGTGTGTGTGTGTGTGTGTGTGTGTGTGTGTGTGTGTGTATGTGTATGTGTGTGCCAAATGGTCACATTCACTAGACTTCGAATACAAAGTAATCAAACACTAGGGATTGGAACTCATTTTGTCCAAAACATGTAACATCAAAAGAAAAACCCAGCAAAAAAGTAAACAGGTTTCTTTTTGTAAATGACTGATCAAACTCTACCACTACAGTTAAACACATTTTTCTAATTTAAGGTGTAGGGTCGGGGTTAGGGGCAGAGACATATCTACTCTTTTAGCATTCTCAGTAAGAGGACTGACTACATTATCATCCATCTACAGACCACTACCTTTAGAAGCAGTACTCCAAGACAGCGACAAAATGTACTTCCACTACTTACTATACTGCCATACATCCATCCTAATCCTGAACCCACACACATATTATCTATATTACCAATACATCCTCTAGATCTCACCCTAGTCTACACAAACTTATGTAGTGTTAAGAAGAGGTGGTCAGAGCTGGAACTCTGGGCATCTCAGTGCAACCCTAAACTAATTGCAATCATGGAATCCTGGGATAAAGATTCATCCTGCATACATTCCCTTTTCACTACAAATTACACACTATTTAATGACAGCAGGCCAGTATCTCACCTAGGAGGTGGTTCCCCACTTATTGCTGTTGAAAGAAGCCAACCTTCATCCGGCTGTGAGAGATAAAAGTAATTTGACTATAGACAATAGCTCCAGCTGGCCCCTAATTTAGATCTCCCTTGAAGACCAAGCCAGAATACTTAACTGCTATCTGTTCCTCACAATTCCCCATCCAAGCTGGAAAGTAAGTAACAGTAATTCTATATCATTTAAATATCACAAACAACGCACCTCCAGTGACTTTAATCTTGACAGGCCAGGTCCACAAAAATCTTAGCTAATGAGGCTTGTTTCATTACTTAGTGTCACAAAGGTAGTTACTGAATGCAGTAGGCCTAATTTAATTAGTAGGAAAAGTACACTTTTTGATGTTATCCTCACAAGCAGTTAGGTAATCACTGTCCCATAATCACATAATGGATGTTAAAAACTTCCAAAGGCTTGCCCAGCAGAGTATCATACTCTAGAACCATCTCTGATTCTGTTTTGGACTTGCTACTATATATACTATATACAGGTTTACAACTGTAATGATCCTACAACAGCTTTCACCACCTTTTATTATTTTCTGTACCTCATCAAAGGTAAAAAATTTCCCCTCATAACATTTTGGCACTAAATGAAACCACAGTCCTTGGCTCACTCAGGAGCTCAGGCTACTTATTAAACAGAGACAAGATTTGGAATGACTGGAAGATGGAGCCCTCTGATACCCCCAAATACACTTCTTTACAAAACTTAAAGCAGAATACTGAAATATCCACCAACCAAGCAAAAGAAGAGCATTGTAGAAAGCTCAAGCCTTACACTTCAATCAACCTAAACTTTTCTGGAATGTCTTAAAATCTGTAAGATCGTCCCAAAATATTCCCAAATCTTTTTGCAAGGTAAATTCCATCCAAGCCCTTTTCCCTCTTACCTTCCTACTTGTACATAGTATTTTTATGGTCACAAAACCACTATGGAAAGGCAATTAGTGAATAATGTCAACCAGCCTCCCCACCTACTTTCAACACTCCATCTTTTTGACATTGCCCTAAACACTGTACCATGTGTGCCACTACATAAGATTCTTAAATACACACCATTACATTTTAAAAACATCCTTACATCTGAAGTTCAGAAACACGTACAATAAATTAACTATGGCTACAACCATAACTTCCATAAGAGACACCCCAGTATTCTTAGATTTGGCAGTGCTGTACTCTATAAGTCAGTTACATATGTTTTCAGTGTATCTCTTTCTATCAGCTCCCTAACCTACAGTTTTAAACATTCCCCGATCATACCTCTCACCAAGGTGTGCTCTCCCTCCTCAGATAATGACTTCCAGCATACTGTAAATCTTAGTCTATTTACCCAAATTCCTAAAAAATGGCTTTAGGCAGCTGTTAGAATATTTTACAAAATATGACATTTCCACCAAAAGACAGCATGGCTTTTGAGGAAGCTACTGCACACTTACTGCAATGTATTAATTTCCAGATTACATCAGTTCAAAGAAGGAGCTCAGTTAAGAAACCTGGCTATATTTTTGGAGTTAAAAAGGGCATTCAGTACAGTTTATCTCTCCATTCTGTTCAGCAACCTAACTGGGAGTGGATTGTCTACCAAAATTCCAACTTGGTTTCAAAACAAGCTGTTCAAACACATTTTCTACCTGCTCAGCCCCAACAATTTCTCAGTAATAGGAACAATTAACAAAGTTGCTCTTCAGCGGTCTGTCCTTGGTCCACTCTTCTCTTCTCTTCTCTTCTCTTCTCTTCTCTTCTCTTCTTTCTCTTCTCTTCTCTTCTTTCTCTTCTCTTCTCTTCTTTCTCTTCTCTCTTCTTTCTCTTCTTCTCTTCTCTTCTCTTTCTCTTCTCTTCTCTTCTTTCTCTTCTCTTCTCTTCTCTTCTCTTCTCTTCTTTCTCTTCTCTTCTCTTCCTTCTCTTCTCTTCTCTTCTCTTCTCTTCCTCTTCTCTTCTCTTCTCTTCCTCTTCTCTTCTCTTCTCTTCTTTCTCTTCTCTTCTCTTCTCTTCTCTTCTCTTCTCTTCTCTTCTCTTCTTTCTCTTCTCTTCTCTTCTCTTCCTCTTCTCTTCTTTCTCTTCTCTTCTCTTCTCTTCTCTTCTTTCTCTCTCTTCTCTTCCTTCTCTTCTCTTCTCTTCTCTTCTCTTCTCTTCTCTTCTCTTCTCTTCCTCTTCTCCTCTCTTCTCTTCTCTTCTCTTCTCTTCCTCTTCTCTTCTCTTCTTTCTCTTCTCTTCTCTTCTCTTTCTCTTCTCTTCTTCTCTCTTCTCTTCTTTCTCTTCTCTTCTCTTTCTCTTCTCTTCTCTTTTCTCTTCTCTTCAAAAAGCTTCTCTTCTTTCTCTTCTCTTCTCTTCTCTTCTCTTCTCTTTTTCTCTTCTCTTCTCTTCTCTTTCTCTTCTCTTCTCTTCTCTTCTTTCTCTTCTCTTCTCTTTGATATTTCTTCTCTTCTCTTCTCTTCTTTCTCTTCTCTTCACTTCTCTTCTTTCTCTTATCTTCTCTTCTCTTCTCTTCTTTCTCTTCTCTTCTCTTCTCTTCTCTTCTTTTCTCTTCTCTTCTCTTCTTCTCTTCTCTTCTCTTCTCTTCTCTTCTTTCTCTTCTCTTCTCTTCTCTTCTTTCTCTTCTTTCTCTTCTCTTCTCTTCTCTTCTCTTCTCTTTTCTTCTCTTCTCTTCTTTTCTCTTCTCTTCTCTTCTTTCTCTTCTCTTCTCTTCTCTTCGCTTCTTTCTCTTCTCTTCTCTTCTTTCTCTTCTCTTCTCTTCTCTTCTCTTCTTTCTCTTCTTTCTCTTCTCTTCTCTTCTCTTATTTCTCTTCTCTTCTCTTCTTTCTCTTCTTTCTCTTCTCTTTCTCTTCTCTTTCTCTTCTCTTCTTTCTCTTCTCTTCTCCTTCTCTTCTCTTCTCTTCTCTTCTCTTCTCTTCTCTTCTCTTCTCTTCTTTCTCTTTCTCTTCTCTTCTCTTCTCTTCTATTCTTTCTCTTCTCTTCTCTTCTCCCTACTAATAAATGAGCTTACCTGGGATCTGGCCAAGACAAAGTGTATTCTTTAGACAAAAAATATAGTCGTTACCTAGGTGAACAATGATGTTATCATTCTAACCACTAACCTTAATAAAGACTTCATATCCATCTAGAACTGGCTTCTCAATGCCAGACTAATAGTCAACACCCTAAGAAGTAGTCTAATGATCTTCAGCACTCCTCAGAAGTTACACAAAGAGCAAACATTAATTATCTATCATCCACTGGACCACCAATTGTCCTACACACACACACACACACACACACACACACACACACACACACACACACACACACACACACACACACACACACACACACACACACACACACAGCCTATAAAGTCCTTCCACAGCTGAAAGCTTCACACAAGATATCCAACCTACTTTCCCCTTGAACTCAGATAAGCAATAGCTCTCCTTCCAAAACATTAATCCACTCTCTCTATCACCACCCTTTGCTGTTCACACAATACCACTGTCCTTCAAACCAGCTAGAATAACCTTCTCAAATTCACATGTCTTTCTGGTAATAGACTACTCCACTATATTAGTCTAAAACAAAATATCTGGTTCCCTACCTGTGCTAGAGCATCTACTTCTTACCACCCTCATTTTTTAAAGTTTTTATGTAAGATAATATTCTCCACTTCTCAGGAAAAAAAGTTAGCTTTAGAAGTCACAGTTATTCTCTCAGGAACAATGACAGACAAAACTGCTTAGGCATTCTTTCACTCTCTCCTTTTGTGAGAGAGCTTTCTCTAAAATCATTCCTGCCACATGGAGTAGCATTCCTAAATCTTTAAAAAAATGAGCAACTTCAGTCTGTTTAAAAAGTCACTAAAAGAGTATAGCGCTAAAGACATTGCTTGCAAAATTTTTTTCTGACAATGGCTGATCTCCATAATGCCCATTATTGCATATAACAGTCAATAACCGATTTTGTACTTTTCTGGTGCATTATCACCAATCTTTGTTACTTCCACATCTTTTTCTTTATTCTTCTCATTAAATATTGTCAGTCCTTGAAGCTCAATACTAACTACAGTTTATTATTCCTACATTCCCTTCCTACTGATAGGCCATGGTGACAGATATTACTTCCAGTACGTATACAATGTCAAATCCAGCTGCTTCAATGTTGTTGACTGCTAATTATCAGCTTCCACAGATAATTGTTTTTATTCCTATACTCTTGTCCTTCACACCAATATTTGCTTCAATGTTGAGATCTATATTTTGTACATACTTCAGAAGGTCTTGAAGAACCACTATAAAAAAGACGTCCAAAAAGATATAAATACAACTTTTATTTTCAAATAAATGCTCAGATAAATAAGTTTTCGTCCACAGACTTCATCAGATGAATACATTTTAATTCATCTGATGAAGTCTGTCAGATAATTCATCTATGTTATTTATTCGTAATTTAACATTTGTTGACGGGGAAAGAGATCCGACTAGGTTCCACAGATCCTGTTTTCAGCGAGGCCTGGGGAGAAATGCTCCAGAAGCATGTCTTTAGAATGTGGGGAGGAAACGGGTACCCAGAGGAAACCCTGTGAGCATAGGGAGACATCACAAACTCCACACACAGAGGCACCCCAGCTGAGAATCAGACGGAGAACCTCTTGCTGTGAGGCGACAGCATTAACCGCTGCACCACTGCGCCGCCACCACTGAGCGTTTATGTGAAAATAAAAGTTGTATTTATATCTTTTCGGGCATCTTTGGAGTGTGGTTTTTCGAGGCCTTTTGAACTGCTTAGATTTTGTTCTAGTTTAAGTGTTGAAGGCTGCTTCCCTATTCTCTTTTTGTTTTGTACTTGCGCGGTTGTACATTGCCTTAATTTCTTGATTGTACATATGTTTTAAGTATTGTTATGTTGATGTTATATTGAAGAAACCTTGCTCTTTTCACCGTGCCTTTATGATCACTGTATTGTAACTTTGTATATTATTTAAAACATTGCTGTATTTTGCCTTTATAGCCTGGGTCACATCTGAAAAAATCTGCCAAGACCGAGGTATTACCTACCTGGATAACAAATAAAAAATAAATAGGTAAAAATCTATTGCATTTCACAACCCTTATTCTAATCCCAATAGCAAGGTTTGCCACTGTTACGCCATAACACGAAACCATCTGTATGCTTCCTTAATTTTCAAAAATAATTTCATCCCTCTGTATTATATATGTTAAAGTATATGCAGGCATCATGGCGACACCCATGACCAGCACCCACTTCATTTGGTGGAAGAGTCTGTTTTTCAAGTCTAAAAATATAACCACAACACAAATTCTAATACTAAAATAGGCTTTGTGGTTAATTTCTTTTGTATAGTACTTCCCTCTAGATAAATATAACATCCATATTCTTACCTTCTGTTGTTCTGCGCAGGAATGGGCTACAAAGAGGTACAATGAGTAGCGATGGCGCTTTATCCTGACAAAGAGTTTCTCTGAGTTTCATTCCAGGCTGGGATGCCTGTCTGGAGTCTTTATGTATCCCTGTGTCTTGTATGGGTTTCTCCAGGTGCTTCCAGTTCCCTTCTATACTCCATAGACATGCAGTAAACTGATTGGGTGATCTAAATTGGCTGTAGGTGTAGAGTGTGCATGTGAGTGCACGTGTGTGT
>NW_025054005.1:0-8416 GCF_019279795.1 Protopterus annectens
TTGGTAGGGCCAAAAAGTGGTTTTTTCCATAAGTTTTTTGCTTGGCCTCCCAAAGGGGGGGAAGGGAAAGGAAAAGGGGGGCCGGCCCTTGGTTTTTTTTTTTTATGTACCACATTACTGTGGTGTTGTCCGCTTTATTGCAAGTTGTCCTGGCTGTAGTAGATCCTTGAAGGCTGTCAGAGCTTTCTGTACAGCTAGCATCTTTTTTATTTATGTGTTTTTTTGTTCTGCAGTCCATAGGCCTTGAATGCATTGCCCTGCCATGGGGCCCCCAGGCATAGTCTGAAGCATCTGTTGTAAAGTTTGCCGGGTTTGGGGGGGAAAGGTGAAATTGACCCTTGTTGAGGTGACATGCCTGTGCCCACCATAGAAATTCCTGTTGAAGGCAGGGAATGAGAGATATCACTGTGTCCAAGCTGTGGCTGTGTTGAACCATGCTTTTTAGGTACCACTGTAATTTCCTCATATGCAGTTTTGCAAATGGTATTATCAGAATGCAAGATGCCATGAAGCCCAAAGCCTGCAGGTTTTTTCTTGCAGTTAATTGGGTCTTTGTTGCCATTGTCTTGAAATATGAGTCAGTTGAAGTTGCTTGTCTGTGTAAGATAAGCCTTCGGGGCCCGTTTGTCAAGCTGGCACCCAGGAATGTCATTTTTGTGAGGGTACTAGTTTTGACTTCTTTTTTACTGTGTACCCAGGCAGTTTAGTAGATGCTTAAAAAAGCCAGATGATGTAAGAGAATGTTTTTTCTTTCTGCTTGGTTGAGGCAGTTGTCCAGGTATGGAAATATTTGAATTCCTCTTTGTCTGCAGTATGCAATTACTGGTGCCAGGCTTTTTGTGAAAACTCTGGGCAGTAGATAAGCCAAAGGGCAGTGCAGAGAATTGATAATGGGTTGAACCTGCAATGAAAGGAGGTATCTTCTGCAACTTTTCTGATAGGGACATGCAGGTATGCCTCCTTGAGGTCCAAGTTACTAGCCATGCTTCCTTGCCCAACATGGGAGTAGCTGCTGTAGTGTTAGCATCTTGAATTTGGGAACTTGTAAGTGTTTTAGATTGAAAGGTCCAGAATGGTCCCCAAAGCATGTCCTTTCTGGGTACTAGAAAGAGCCTTGAGTAAAATCCTTGGCCTTGCTCTTGAGTTGGTTGAATGGCTCTCAGGGTCATGAGAGCTGTAATTTGTTTTGAGCCTCTGCCCTTGATTTTGTGGCAGGTTTGGCATTCCCCTTTTTTTTGGCAAGGTGTGTAAGTGGAAGCTGTATCCTCCTAAAATTTTGTCTAGGACCCATTTGTCCTTTGTGACCATGTGCCAGTTGTCTGCAAATAGTGTTTTTTTCCCCCAAGGGGCTGAAAAAACTTTGTTGGCCAGCTGAGGTGAAAATCATTGAGTTTGCCTTCTGTGGGTTGAGACCTGTCTTCTCCCTTCTGGGTTGGGTCCCCCTTGGCGAGGTTTATACTGGGCTTTTTGTTGTCCTCTGCCCTTGGCACCTGTATTTACCCTCTGAGGTTGTCAGTGGCTGGAAAGGACCAATTTTTGTTGGCCAGTTTCTGCTGAAGCAGGGGGGTTTGGGAAATCTTTGACTGTCTGTTTTGATTTTGCCTTATCCATTTTCTTTAAAACTTTTTCTGCTTTAACTCCAAAAGAACATCCTGCTGTAAGGAGCATCTAGTAGTTTTGCTTTAACATGATAGGCAGACTTTGTTCCTTTAACCAGGCATGTCTATAACATCCAGTGACAGCTGCTCTGCAGGAGGCCTCTAAAGAAGCAAACCCACATTGAAATTGTTTGCCCACCTGCTCGGCTAACAAACCCTTTCTTCTTTCAATTCAGATTGTTGGGGGAGGAGGTTATCTTTTGTTTTAACTGAGAAATAGAAATTGCTGATACTTAAGCATATGAAATTGACAATTTAGCTCATAGCTAAGTGGCTGAGGTGTAAACCTTTCTCCCCACCTGTCTAGTGCTCTGAATCCCTTTCAGAAGGTACGGGGTTTTAGCCAGGGAAGCCTTAGCCCCTTGGGACCCTGGGAGATGGTCTCTGGGTCAGCTACTGGGCTTTGTAAAGAATTTGTGGGAATCAGGAACTCTGTAGTATCTGTCAGGTTTGGGGGAGCAGGAGGTAGAGAGTCTGGTTGAAACTGGATTCTAAATAGACATCATCCACAATGTCCAAAACAGGAGGGATGGCTAGAGGTCTGTGTTGGGGAGAAAAAAGAAACTCTCTGAGCCTTTTCTTGGAATCAGAGTAATCCTGCCCTTTTCCAGTGGAAATTTCCCCAAAGAGTAGTCTTCAGGAGGAGGCTGAGGGAATAAAATTCAGCATCAGAATCTTCATAAGGAGAAAGGAAATTTCTTGGTCCTCAGAGGAACCCAAGAAATAGACATTTCCAGAGGAAGCAGTGTCTTCCTCTTGTCGGGCCTTTTGTCGGGGGAGGCTGAGAACCCCGATAAAGAAATCAAATCTTCAGCCATTTTGAGCATCTGTTTTTAGGCATAGGGCCTTGAACAGGAGACTGAAGTGTAGTCTTTTGATTTAGAAGGGTCTTTGACTTGGAAAAGTTTTGACTGTAACAGTCATGGTTGAAGAGAAACCGGCTTTCTGAAGCCCCGGGCTTTTGGAAGGGCCGGAAGGGCCTGAAGTAAAAGGCTGCATGGGCCTAGTACATTCTGTCAAAATATCCGGGGGGTCTGGGGTTCCAAAACTGCGGTAGTCAGGGGCTGAGCCTCACTGAAAACCCGGACCGGATAAACGAGGCCTGGAATGGGGCTTGGCCTGGGCTGTCGGTCCTTGTCCCGCGCTTTTGTGCACTGGTAGTCGTCTGCGGCATGTTATAGTTAAATTTTCTCCCAAAAAAGTGTGGAAATCAAATCGCCTTTTAATAGGCATTAAACCTAGCACAAAACAAAAAGTGCGCGTGTCAGGGCCTAGGCAAGGTATAAATAAGAATGAAAATCCTTATGAGGTATTTGCTTCCCACAGAAATACAATGTTAACTTTTTTGACATCGGTCTGAGGCAAGAAAAGTTTCCCCCAAGGGGGTACTTACAAGAAGACTTTGGTCTGAAATTAATTTAAAATCTCAGGAGTCGGCCGCCCGGGCCCGCGAACTGCTTCTGCTTCCCCCCCCCGGCAAGAAAGACTGAAAAAAATGGCTTTGCAGTATATTTTCCCCTGGCCGGGCGCAGGGAGAGGGACAAACCGGGGGGGACCAAGACTTTGGAAATCCGCCGACCGGGCCCCCTGATGACAGGATAACCCAAGTGTGATGACTGCAGCGGGGTGATGAACATCCAGTGCAAAAAGGGGTAATGCTTTAAAACCTGAATCTGAGGTATCTTCTGCGACTGTATTTGGGATACAGGCATCCCTCTTTAATCTAAAGTCACCAGCCAAGCATTCATGCCCAGCAGGGGCAGAAGCGGGAAAGTGAGCTTTTTGAATTTTGGAATGTCTAGGTATGTGTTCAAAATCAAAAACCCAGTATTGGGGGCCTTGCCCTTTTCTGGGTCCCAAAGAACAGTCTTGAGTAAAACCTTGTATTTTTCCTGTTCTGGTACTGTCAATGGCATATCCATGAGGGGTAATTTGTTTCTGTGCCTCTCCCCATTGGTTTTGGGCTGGCCAACCTTTTGTCATTGGCAGAAGGTGGAAATGGAATCTGTATCCCTGTAAACATGTTAGTACCCACCCTGGGTTATTAATTGCCAATTTTGAACAAGAAATGCTAATTTTCCCCAGGGTGCTGCCAAAAGTTAAGTGTTTGATGTGGCGGGGAAGTCAATGGGATTTTTTTGTGGTTTTTCCTCCCCCAGATTTGGAGGGGGATGATTGCTCTGATCTGTATGAGTCTTGAGCCTGGTACCTGGGAACCCCTTGGGGGCTGGATTTGCCCCTTGTGCTCTGTCTGACACAGGAAAGGACCAATTTTTTAGGCCCGTGTCTACTTAATCTGGGGGCTGCACTTGTAAAAAACTTTAACAGTTTGCATAGGAAACTTTGTTTTATTTTTTTTAAAACCTCTTCTGCCCTTTAAAACCAAACAGAGAATACAGAGAATCATGCTGTAAAGGTGCATCTAGAAATTTAAAGACCAGGCAAATTTTGTTCCTTTGGATGCCTCTAATCACAGATCCAGTAAGCCCCGCAGGAGGCCCTAAAAATCAAAAACCCCATTGCAAAGTATGCTTTTCCCAAATTTTTAACTGCATGCAATAATTCCTGCAATTCTTTTTTTTCTGCACATTCTGAAAATCATCATTTTCTGTTTCAACAATCCCATAACATGTTGTTGATTCTTAAGCATATGAAACTGATAGTTTAAGGCCCTGATTGCCAAGGTTGCAGATGTATAAACCTTTTTCCCCCTGTGTCCCCCTTTAATCTCTGTTGGAGGGTATTTTCTGCGGGGGCCTTAACTCCCTTTTGGGCCCTTTAAATAGTTTCAGGATCAGCAGCAGGTTTCTAAATAAAAATTTATGAGAGTCAACCCTCAAAAAGGGAGGGGTCAGGGACTGCATCATCCCCAATGTCTAACACAGGGGGAAAGGCTAAGGGTTTTCTGAGGGAGAAGGAAAATTTTGACCTCTTTTTGATTCTGAGAAGTCTTGACTCCCAGGAAAAAGTTCCATAAAAATATGCAAGGTTTCTCCAAATGAATAATCCTCAGGAGGAGATGCAGATGGAATGACTGCTCACATCAGAATTCCTCATAGGGGGGTAAGATAATTCCTGATCAAAAAAAATGAAGAAATAGAAACCTGATCTGAAAATTCATAGTCAGTGTCTTGCCTCCTCTTATCTGGGGGGTGGGTACCCTGATCAAGGTATTAAGGTCTTGCCCTTTTTATCATCTGTTTTTGGCATACAGGCCTGTTTGGGGGTTTTTTTAATTTTAGAAGGTGTGTTTCCCTTTTGGTTTTTCAGCTTTTTTGGTTTGATATAAAAATGTTGGGTCTGAATAACCCCCAGAACCCGTGCCTGCTCAGTGGCTCCCCATCCAGGGAGAAAATCCGGGGCCAATACCTTATATCTTGTGCCTGACTCCTGGTAGAGGCCCCGATCAAGGTAGTGGGAATCAGGCTGCAAAATGCACCTCACTGATACCGGGAAGGCGACTGGCTTAAAAAGCTTCATTGTCGGTTTTGATCCGACTGCCTTTTCTTTTTTCTTTGCTTTTATGTAATGGATTTCTATCCCCCCATCTCAGGGGAGTTAAATCTGTTTCCAAAATACTTAGATGCAAAAAAATTTGATGCTTAATAGTGTGTTGGTTAAATCTGACAAAACCAACGCCAGGCACGTTTTATCAGGGCCCGGGAAGGAATACAGTATAAATGGAAATCCTTTTTATTTGCTTCCCACAAGTAATATAATTATTAACTTTTCTGACATCAATAAAAACAAGAAAAAGTTTCCCAAGGTACAGCTTTAGAAGACTTTGGGTTTTGAAACTCAAAAAATATTTCAGTAGTCACCCAGGGACTTTTAAATCCTTTTTAGGCAGCGGGGAAGAAAGACTGAAAAAAAATGGCATCGGCTGGTTTTATACCCCCGGGGCCCGGCGTTTGGAAGAAGACAGCAACCCAGGACTCAAAACAATTCAGGCAGACTGAGGGGAACCTGCCAGCAGATTACCCTTTAAAGACTGAAAATGAAACAGAAGAACATCTGCTTGAGCAGTGGATGAGAAAGGAGAGGTTCTTTTTATAATGAGCTGAAATGGTGGGCGGTTTTTATGGAGGAAAAGACAGGCCTTTAAGCATCTCAGTTAAGTACTGCAGAATCTGAGGAAGTTGGGGTGCTTTTCTCATCCCTTGAGATTGGTTCCAAGCACAGAATCTTTCCATTTTCAGCATAAAATTTTCTAAGTAGGCCTCCTTGTCTCTAAAATGATATCCATCCCGGTTTCTGAGGGATGTTAAAGGGGAGATTAGGTAATTGGGCTGCTAGGTTCAGGTTTTAAACTGGGTAGAATCTGGACCCCGCTGAGACAAAGGGTTTTGAGGCAGGTGTCATAACATGACACACTGTGCAAGAGGTACCAGTGTTCGGGCCTTTCTGGTGCAATAGAATCCCCGGTTTGTCCTGTTTGATCTTTATAATACTTTGGGAGGGAAAGGGAAAAGGGGGAAAAGGGAAAAATGACAGGGGTTTTTCCCGCTGAAGGACAGTGCATCCACTTTCCAAGTTTGTTTTAGTCCTTGTAAAATTTGTTTAATTTGTTCTGGGGGGGCAAAAGGTCTTTTTGGGGTCCCTCATTTGCTTGTCAACATGTTGAAATCTTTTGGGCCCAGTTTCCACTGTGGGTCCATGAGGGTTTTTGAGTCCATCTGCCAGTGTATTTAGTTTTCCTGGCAGGTTTGGGTTGTAAATGCATTAGCCAAAACTGTGTTCCAGTGCCATGGCTAGTCTGCAGAGGGGTAATAATGGGGACCCCCGCTTGTTTGTACCACATAAAATACAGTTTTGTACCTACCATAAATGTAGATGTTCGAGGATTCCTTGCTGCAGTCCTACTATTATAGTCCGGCCCAGTCGGCCCCAATACCAGAGTTAAAGGGTGGCCGGTCATGGGCCTTAGACTGGCGCATCGCAGGGTAAATGCATGACCGGCGCATTTCCTCAGTCTTTTTTTGCCCCAGATGTCAGAAGACCCAAAAAAACAAGTCCCCAAAAAAACCTGCAAAAAATTTCAATATATACAGTAATATATATACAAAAATATAAGCATGTAAACTCACCTACACAACCAAAACACAAGGGGGAAAGGGGGGAGGTAAAATTGGGCGCAAAGGGGGTTTCCTCTACATTTATGGTAGGTACAAAACTGTACTATGTTCTTCTTCCCTTTCTGCAGTCCAATTTAGAATCCCAAAGCAGAGGTGGAGGCTGGCAAATTTTAAAGTAGCAGGAGCTGACAACATGCCTTGTAAAACAGCTGTGGCAAAACCAGCTCTAGTCTTAGAGTATATGGCAGGTGATAATGCTAGAAAGTATGCACTGAACTCCAAGTAGCTGCTTCCCAAAAATCCTTAGTTGCCACCCCTTAGAAAGCTGTTGAAGTGGCAGTAGCCCTAGTGGAATGAGGCCTAATCCCAGCTGGAATTCCTTCCATGATGGGAATAACAAAATGCAATGCAAAAGCCAATCCACCTAGAAATAGTTTGTTTTGACACAGGCTTGCCCTGTGAACTCAAACAAAAGAAAAAGTAACTGCTGAGACTGCCTAAAATTTTTAGTCCTGTCAAATAATAGAAATTTCCTGTGTACATCTAAAGTGTGCAAAATCTTTTCCCCTTTATTTTGGGATCTGCAAAAAATGGTGAATAGTTTGGTTTAAAGCCACACAAAAAAACCCCCAAAAAAAAAAAGGGGTACCCTGTCCTTTTGGAAAATCAAAAGGCTCTACTGCCAAAAGGGGCCCGAACTCAGACACGCTACATGCAGAAGTAATAGCGAACAGAAAAGCAGTCTTCCATGACAAATATTTAATTCAGCAGTAGCTGCAGGCTCAAAAGGTTGTAGAGTAAGTTTTCCAACACAAAATTGAGATCCCAAGCAGGGGTAGGGCTCTGTGGGGTCTTATATTCTTTGCCCTCTAAGAAACTTTGAACAAAGGATGGGAAAAAAAAGGTGGGTCACAATCATAGTGAGCTGAAATACTGCAGCATGAATCTTTATGGAAGAGAAGGACAAACCTTTGTCCAATTTCAGTAAGATATTGAAGAGCCACACTCAAATTAGGCTCGAAATCTAAATTTTTTGCTGTACTCCAAAATAAAAAACTCTTCCAATTTTCTGCACCCCCTGTACTAGGCCTTCTAGCTTCCATAATCACATTTAAAACTTGTTGAGGAAACTGAGACCTGTTTTAACACAGAATATGCCAGCTGTAGATGAAGAGTTGAAGCTTGACATTGAGCAGATGACCGTCCTTTTGAGATAACAGATGAGGAATCAGAGGTAAAGGCCATGGAGGGTTTTTACAAAACTCCTTAAATGGGTACCAGTGTTAGGCCAATCTGGAGCTATCAAAATCATCCTTGGGTCTTGTCTGACCTTTAAATCCTTTTGGAAAAAGAGGGAAAGGGGGAAAGGCATAGACATGAAGGTTTTTTCCCAAATGAAAAAAGAGCATCCACTTTCCAAGCTGGGATGAAACCCCTTTTTGCAATACTTTGGCAGCTGGTGGTTTAGTGGGAAAAACAGATCTATGTCTGGAGTTCCCCATGACACTGTCAATTTCTGAAATACATGAAGATCCAGTTTCCACTCGTGGGGATCCATGATTTGTCTGCTTAATAGATCTGCTAGGGGGTTCTGTGCGCCTGGCAGAAACCTTGCCTGAAATCAGTTGGGGAGCAGTCTCCCATAAAATCATTGCTTGCCTGCATAGAGGATAAGAATGGTTT
>NW_025054006.1:0-9122 GCF_019279795.1 Protopterus annectens
GCTGCAAGTTTTCTGGGAGAGTTTTTTCAGGGTGGTCACCTTAGTGGGGTGGTAGGTGAGACAGCAGCCTATGGTGTTGCTAATTCTTGTCTGAGCCTATGTAGATCACAAACACACACCTCCAAAGCTCCAACACTCCAAAATGGCTTAATATACGAAACAGGAACACAAACACTGGAATGTTTGATAAGGTTCTTTTAATTCTGGTACCTCGGCCTTCGCCTTCTCCTGGAATACATTTTACAACATCAAGCACCACCCCTTTTATAATGCATTTAATTACATAATTAATGCTCCCTAATTTAGCAATTTATTAATTTAATTATTAACTCAACCATACCACTTCACTTTAAAAATACTGACTTCATTCACATTCATAATTTCTGACTTCATTAAATGTACTATCAATTATATATGAACATTTTTAATCCACCTAAGCTATTATTAATAAATAACCACATTATTAAATGTTATTATGACATCTATTATTACACATTTTTACAAAATTTAGAATTCGTACATCAAACATAAGTGTAGATTCTTTCTAAAAAATAGTTTTTTTCTAAAATAGATTATTATTCTAAGAAATATGTGGAAATATTCATTCTAGACTTCCATGTTCATTAAAACCCATTGGGCCCCAAACAAAGTTTTATAGTTGAGAATAAACCTAGATTCCATTTGTAATAATTTATCACGAAAAGCTGCTTCATTTCCAAAAGCATTGGGCCTACCCAACACACAAAATATGAATCCCTCAGGGACCCCCTTATGTTGTTCACAAAAATGTTTGGCAACAGGACTTTCCATTCTTTTGTGTCTTATGTCACCCAAATGTTCAAGAAATGTTCATATATAATTGATAGTACATTTAATGAAGTCAGAAATTATGAATGTGAATGAAGTCAGTATTTTTAAAGTGAAGTTGTATGGTTGAGTTAATAATTAAATTAATAAATTGCTAAATTAGGGAGCATTAATTATGTAATTAAATGCATTATAAAAGGGGTGGTGTTTGATGTTGTAAAATGTATTCCAGGAGAAGGCGAAGGCCGAGGTACCAGAATTAAAAGAACCTTATCAAACATTCCAGTGTTTGTGTTCCTGTTTCGTATATTAAGCCTATGTAGATCACAGCCTGGGACGCTATCATGTGCGATTTACACAATGTGTTATTGTCCTTACGGAGGGCAATGATGATCGGCTCCATACAGAAATCATTGTTGTAGAACCTTATCCGTCACACTGGACAATTCAGTGCTGCTGTTTATACCATCCCGGTGAAGGTTTTAATCTGCTTTGGATCAAAGTTTTTACTTTAGCTGCTGCTAGTGGGGGTTAGCACATGTTGAGTTTGTGTGGAATATGTATAGAGTGCTATCAATAAACGTGACAGTTGAACATTTGACTCAGGATGGCCATATCAACCGAGGTGAGTGGAGAAATGTGGGAATCTGTCCAAGCACTTCAGCGTAGCTTATAAACATCAACAATGAAAATCCTTGCCACTACAATTAGACAATAAATATAGAAAATTATTTACATATGTATGTGTATATATGTAGACTTACACACACATATATGTTTGGATGTATTTGTACATATATATATATATATATATATATATATATATATATAAATGTCAGTGTGTGTGCGTGTGTATGTAGTGGCAGAAATACACACACACACACACACACACACACACACACACACACACACACACACACACACACACACACACACACACACACACAGTGTTGATTACATTAAGCATGAAGTAACCCTCTTAATTGAACATTGCCAATACATATAGATAAATATATGCATAAGTATTTGTATATTTGTATTAACATTTTATATATATATATATATATATATATATATATATATATATATATATATATATATATATATATATAGATGGATGTCTGACATATGATCGAAAGATCATATGTCTCAATCCAAAACTACCAAACACACTTTATATGTAGAACTACATACATACACACACACACACATATATATATATATATATATATATATATACATACACACATATATAGATAGAAATGCATATATATATATATATATATATATATATATATATGTAACTTTTTTATATCAAAAGAGATATAGATGCACACAGATAGACTTACAATTCTCACACATGTACAGAGCAATCCACATTAGCATACAGGCACACTGTTGTGAGCCAAATGATAATAATCAGACTCAAGTACCCTGCAGGACTGTTTATTTCTTGAAATATACAGACGGATGTCTTCTTTTATGTATTCACGTTTTTGGTTTACATGTATTAACCTTGTACTACACTTGCACAACATCCATGAATAGGTGTGTGTGAGTATGTGATTGTGTGTGTTTCGGATTGTAGTAATCTCCCATGAGAAGGTAATTTCATGAGAACTGCAAATTAATAAAGTACCAAATGTAGGATGGACAACCTGACTTCAATTAAAATTCTTTTCTGTAATGCACTGCCTTCGTCATGAAGTTCTTCACGTTTGATCAGAAACAGAGCAATATACAGTGAGTTCTAACAATCAGAGATAAAGTGTAACTTGAATTAGGTTGAGGCATAACACTTTGCTAGATCTGACTTCACTTAGAGGAGATGTTCATAAAAGGTGGCAGACAGACTTGCCTGATGAAAAGCTAATTGTTTGCTGCAACAGGGTAGAAAACCATAACAACAGAGAGTTTGAATGCCTGAAAGGAAGAGGACAGGTGTGGCGTGTGTCAAGCTGAATGATTAGAAGAAGAAGGTGGAATTACATAACAAAGAAGGACAAGCAAGTTCAAAGGAACAAAAAACATTTATTTTGATGTCAGCTGAATTGTTCAAAGGATGTATTCGGAATTCCATAACAAAGGTGGGTGAGGTCAACAACATGAATACCACAAAAAACATCCTCCAAGTGTTTGATTCAGAACTAGTGTAGCAGGTTTCCACTGCTGACTTCTGCAGGATAAACTCTCATGCCTCACACCACAGGAAGCAAATGTAGAAATACTTTGGAAATGTGTTGATCTGTGGAGACATAAAATCTACGTATTAATGACAGTATGCAAGATTGTTGAGAGGTTTACCAAAATACTGATTGAAAAGCAGATGAGAGGAAATAATGAAGAGATATCCAGAGGTGGACCAAAGCATGCATGCTATATCTCTTGGTGTATACACAATTTGAAGGCCAGCAATGGGATAACAGTAAAGGAGACCATTAACTAATATATTTGACTGCAGTAGAAGCAGGTGGCCATGGGACCATGTCTGGAAATGGAAATAGTAATATTCATTGCATATGTAATGAACTGCGACTAAACATTCACAAAGTATATCTGCTATTAATGGTCACACAATGCTAATTCTGGGGAACAACTCGATTTGGTACTAAGGTTTATGTCAAAGGAAGGGCATGTGATATCCATCATTTACAGCTTACGAGAAAACATTATCCTAATATTGTATCCCTACAGTTCTATGTGGTGTTGTATACCATATTATAATGGCTGATTCCTATGCCGGAGTCAGCACATAATGTGTAATTGATGCTTTTCAGTAAGGGAGAGATGACATAGGGGACACAAACTTCAAATGTAGATGAGATAAAATATTATAGGAATTGATCTACTGTATTTCAGAGATATGATATGCAGTTAAACACTCCGAAATGCTCACACAGTGAAACACACATGCACATACACACACATATATCTAAAAAAAAGTTTTATATATATATATATATATATATATATATATATATATATATATATATACATAGAGAGAGCGAAAGAGAGAGATTCTCTCTCTCTCTTTATATATATATATATATATATATATATATATATATATATATATATATATATATATTTTTTTATCAAACACACACACACACATGCGTGTGTGTGTGTGCGTGTGTATATATATATATATATATATATATATATATATATATATATATATATATATATATGTATATAGCCACAAAAGGGTGCAAAAGTGGAAAATCACCACAAATGAAGATACAAATATCCACTTCTGGAGCCGATATACTACAACCCAAACTGAAATTTATTGATAAAATTCACGAAGGAGAATAACATCCACAAAGGAAAATAACATCCACAGTAGTCAAGCGCTTTTGTCAAATGACTTAATGTTAATTATTGGCTAATTAGACTTATTACCAACAAGTATAAAATGAGATGAGACTATGTAATTGTGTTCTGAAGAAGTCATTTGACGAAAGCGCTTGACTACTGTGGATGTTATTCTCCTTTGTTTGGGTTGTAGTATATCGGCTCCAGAAGAGGATATTTGTTTCTTCATTTGTGGTATATATGTGTATATATATATATATATATATATATATATATATATATATATATATATATATATATATATATATATATATATATATATATATATATATATATATATGTATATATATATATATATATATATATATATATATATTCAAAATTCTGATATGCCACAAATAAACACAGTCAGACTGCAGGTTTCTTTATACACTTTTGTCTGATTGATTCACAAACTTCATTAGGTAATCATTGTTTTTGTAACAAGTATGCTAGGTATGAATGTATGAAAAAGATTCAAACAGCCACACAACAGCTTACACAGCAAACCAAAATTGTATCCAAAGGCACAGGATCTGAGGCTAAAGTTGAAAACACAATTTTTAATAAAGCACGATACACCAATAACTCCAAGCGCTTTCACCCAGCTCCTGCCAGGCTTTTTCAAGGAATGAATACAGACCATAGTGTCCTTTCATATTAATATAGTCAGTTAATTAATCGCATGACTAGTAAATTGCATTCAATTAAATAAAATAAATTCAAATATATGTGTTTACGTATTTAAATGTAAAAATGCCAAAGTGTCATCCGTGCAGAAGCAAACATAAATAAATTAACAGATTTAAATGTTATAACAAGCATAAATTAAAACCAATATTATAAAATCAAATAATTGGTGTAATAAATATATAAGTATATGAACTTGTAAACAACATAAGGCTCATTCAAAGCTTTGCTTTCCTGAGCTTCAAAACATGTCCTATGTTAATGCTGTCATTTAACCCAGGAGAACTAGTGGCATCTAATCTCAACTGCCAAAAAAGTTCACGAAACTCTAAACGAGTCTCCCAACTTCCCCCTCTTATCTCTGGGGTGATTTGTTCTAGCACCATAAACTTTAAGTTCATTTTTACACATTTTTGAGAGTGTTTAAAAAATGCATTAGACTCCTTACTTCTAGAAATGTCATAGAAGTGTTCGTACACCCTTTTCCTTAAAGTTCTCTCCGTTTTCCCAACATAAAAACTCAAACAATAGGTTTTACCCCAAATATACCACCCCTTAGTTCCACAACTGTAATGTTTATCAGTTTTCACTGTAAAGTTCCTATGTGGTAAATGGAAGGTGTTGTGGTTTAACATAGCAAAACATTGGTTGCAACTGCCACATTTGTGTGTACCCCACTTCATTTTGTTACTAATATTACATTTCTCCTTTTTTTCAAAAAGTTCCTTTAAATTAATACCCCTCTTTCTAATAAAATATGGCTGGTTTGAAAATAAATGTTTAATTTCTTCAATGACCCCCAGAATGGGCCAGTATTTAAGAATAATAGATTCCACCTTGTGTGAATTATTCGAATAAGTATGTAAGAATTTATTTCCAGTCTCGATGTCTTTTTTAGGTTGACTTTTGTCTTGTAATTTACCTAATCCCAATAGTGCTGGATATTTTGATTCCCTATTCTTAAAGATTTCCTGAATAACAGTTTCTATCAAAGTTTCAGGATAGTCTTTCTCTAAAAACAATTTTTTGAGAGTCTCAAATTCAAGGCTAAAACTTTCTAGTGAGCTGCAAATTCTTGAAGCTCTAATGAGCTGCCCTTTAATGATAGCTTTTTTCTAATAAAAGGGATGCCCACTATTAAAATGTAAATAAGAATTAGAAAACGTGGGCTTCCTATAAATTCTTGAGTGAAATCTAGAATTAATGTAATCTTTTGAGAGCGTGATATCCAAATAGTTTAGCTCATTTAAATCAATAGAATAGGTAAATTTAAAAAATTCTGTGCTAGAGTTAACATGTTCCATAAATCCTTTATAATTGTTCTCTGTACCTTCCCATAAAATAGTTTAGTTCACTTAAATCAATAGAATAGGTAAATTTTAAAAATTCTGTACTAGAGTTAATATGTTCCATACATCCTTTAAAATCGTTTTCTGTACCTTCCCATAAAATACATATATCATCTAAAAACATTCTGTAAAATCTAATGAACTTATTCCAGGTAGTCCGTAACACAAATTTTTGTTCCCAATAATAGAGAACAAGATTAGCATACATTGTTGCACAAGGACTCCCCATAGCAACACCCTTTCTTTGTCTGAAAAATTCACCATTAAAAAGAATGAAATTGTTTTCCAGAATTATCTCCATAAATTCTATCACTAAATTGATTGTTCTACTGTCAAGACCTGACTGGGTAGCCAAAATTTCTCTTAACCATTCCAGTCCTATACTATGTGAGATACTGGGAAATAATTGTACGACGTCTATTGTTATCATAAACGTGTGCGTAGTGAAATAAGTTTGATCTATACTTCTCAAACAGTCCCAAGAATCCTTGCAAATATGCTCAATAGTTGAACATTCTGTCTAGATACTGGAGCCCTCCAATGGTTTCAATCCTACCTGAATGGTCAACAGCAGGCTGTCCTCTGGCAGAACAAACTCTCTAACCTTCTACCTAACACCCTCGGAGTACCACAAGGCTCTATACTAGGGCCCTTGCTGTTCTCCATCTTCATTAACGACCTTTATACTGTCATCCCAAAAGTCAGCTGTATCCAATATGCTGATGACTCTACTCTGATTTGCTCAGCCACATCTCCAGTAGAGTTATGGTCAGCTACCCAGACCACCTTTAATACAATAGAAAACTGGCTTTCTGAACATCGTCTGATCCTAAACCCCAAAAAAACTAAAATGCTGTTATTTTCGCCAACACGTAGGACTACCGCTTTCACCTTTACCATAAAATCAAATGATGGCACAATAATCTCCCCTGACCCATCTACAAAACTATTTGGTGTCATCATAGACAATAATCTCAAATTTGACCTACATGCTAACCAAACTATCAAAACCATCAATAAAAAACTAGGGTCACTTTACAGAATAAAAGCCTTCCTAACCCCTCCAGCTAAAATTGCCATAGCTCGCTCTCACCTTCTTTCAACCCTTCTGTATGC
The DNA here is from genome assembly GCF_019279795.1 of Protopterus annectens. Taxonomy (NCBI): domain Eukaryota; kingdom Metazoa; phylum Chordata; order Ceratodontiformes; family Protopteridae; genus Protopterus; species Protopterus annectens. The sequence goes on from NW_025054006.1 coordinate 7,320, forward strand.
ATCCCCTCTACTCTCAAATTTGAACAAGACTGTCCTTAGCAAACTCTCAATTTGCTACAACTACATTGCCGGGTTTGCCACTGGGCTGCCTTTTAGGACACATCATTGCATCAATCTAAATCAGCTTGGTTGGCTTGAACTACCTAGCCTAATCCAGTATAACCAACTGATTATGGCCTATAAAATCCTCTATAATCCGGACAATACTCCTGCACTTAAAAATATTATCACCCCCTATAACAATCCTAGACCGCTTCAATCCTCTAACAAACTACTAATTCAGACTAGCAAAGTGTAATAACACAGCCAGTGATTCTCTCTTTTGCAGGCTCTGTAAGTAGATCCTGGAACTCACTTCCAGCTGATATTACCTTACTTTCCACCTTAGGTCAATTTAAAACTAGACTCAAACAACATTTGTCACTTAACTGGCTATGTCAATGTATCAAGCCTGTGGCTAACTCGAATGTGTAAAAGTCTGTTAACCAGTTTACTGTATAATTTAATTTAATCCTGACTTGTGCTCAGGACTAACTTTAACCTGTGGAACTTGTTTAACTTGCTTACTTATGTAATCTCTGTAAATAATCTGAAACCACACAAAAGACCAGTGAAAACAGCTCTACTTTCCAAAATATCTGAAACCACACAAAAGACCAGTGAAAACAGCTCTACTTTCCAAAATATCTGAAACCACACAATCTGTCTGTGTGGACTAATCTGTTTGTAATATGTAATGCTGGTATTATGTAATGCTGTATCTGCTTACCCTTGGAGCTTTTCTCCCCGGGCCTCCACTGAAAATGGACATGCATCCAATCGGACTATCCCGGTCAACAAATGTAAAATAAAATAAATAAAATAAAATATTAAAAATTGTGTTTTCAACTTTAGCCTTGGATCCTGTGCCTTTGGATACAATTTTAGGTATGAATGTATGCCTTAGCATACATGCCTGTCATAGGATCATAGGAAATTAGTAGGCTACTGGCCATAGTCCACTTAAAAGGCTGGCCACATTGAAGCCCTGTTTGCATAACGAGCATCAAATGCCCATGCACAGCAGGTTCACTGATGACACACCCGGTGTGAGCTATGGCTACCCCTTGCAATCCCTCTGCTTGCATTTGAAGCTAGCTTATGAGATGCTTTCTTTGCCTGCAGGTGGTAGTCTGTTACAAAGGTGTGCTAACCTGTAGTTTGCCATATCTTCCCCTCCATGAGATTTCTTTAGCACTCGCCATATTACAGGTTCTGGTCTTTAGAATGAGTAACCCATGTACCGTTTCACTTGGGGATATGAGCTTTTCCGGTAAAAGATGGTCAAAGATCGCCTTGTAGACAATGGAGAATTTGCCTCTGAATAGTCTGTATGAAACATAATCAAGTGACAGTCAGTTGAGATGATACACATGGGAATGTTGTGGAAGACTTTGATTTTTCTTAGCGAGGAGCCATGGTGGTTTCTCCAATTGCAGAAGCAGCTTGGAAAGGTACAAGCCCGAATGGCCATTGTACTCAATTACTCTCATGATGATGGAATAGTACAGGGTATTTATATTATTTTTTTTTTTCTTTAGCTGAACCTTTACCTATGTGGTGAGCAGATCAAAATGGCCTTCTTACCACTACAGATACAAACAGTGATGAGAAGAAGGAATGCAAGTAAACCCATGAGTCCAGGTGGTCTCTCACCACTGAGTGTGTAATTAGGATATGGATGGAGATGTGGTGAGTTAACAGGAACTTTCCTATTTCAAAGACAATGCCAGAGATGCAATTATGCATGCCAAACGAGGCTAA
>NW_025054007.1:0-9737 GCF_019279795.1 Protopterus annectens
CCCCATGCAGCATCGACTGGTTTTTGTCACACACTACCTCTTACACTCTTTTGAAAGGCTTGGGATTACCATCAACTTGGCAACGTTAAAACTGCATCCGGTACAAAGCCTGGAATTCATTGGGACGTATCTCAATGGTCACAGAGGTTGCAGCATTGCATCTCCACAGGGTAGACTTGATCAGGCAGCAGATCAAGGTAATTTTGGAGGCTCCTTTGACACAGGCTCACCTTAATGTTCTTCGTGTTTCACTGTTGCAGTCATTACATTTGGGTAATCTGCTGACAGGTTGTCCTCAGTCAGCCTGAATTCCAAAGTCTTGGGTCCTGCGTCGGTTGCTGTCTCCTCTTCCATGATGTCAGGTCGTCAGGTGTATAAAACATGCAGCCCGATGCCATTTTCTTTAGTCTTTCTTGCCGTGTGGTGCTTTCGAGAAAGCAGAAGCATTTCACAAGTGCGGTCGTGACTACAGAAATATTGAGTTCGAGTTTCAGAACCGAAGGCTTCACCTAAAGCTAAGTACCCTGTTTGGAAACATTTTTTCTTGCTCCTTACCGATGTCAGAAAAGTTAATTGTATTACTTGTGGGAAGCTTAAATACCTCATAAGGATTTCCATTTATACTGTATTCCTTGCCTAGGCCCTGATCACAATCAAGTGCCTGGCTGTCAGTTTGTGCTAGATTTAACCAACGCACTATTAGCGTCGGTATATTTTGCATCAAAGTATTTTGGAAACAGGTTTAACTACCCAGAAATTTCGTCAGATAGCAGTCCGACTCACCGGAATTACATAAACCCAAAGCATAAAGGACAGAAGGCAGTCGAGATCCAAAACCGGCAGCGTACTCTGCTTCTCCTAAAGCCAGCTCGCTGGTTTGCGGTACTCAGTGAGGCACTTTTCGCAGCTCCTGATACCTCACTACCTTTGAGTTGCAGGCCTCTACCGACACCCACGTGGAATCCAGCATACCTTAAGATACCCAAAGGTATTGGATCGACGGATGTATCTCCCTTGGATAGGTCACGGAGCCGCTGAGCAAAGGCACCCGACTTCTGAGAGTGTGGTATTCAGACCTCAACATTTGTATATCAAACTGACGACAGCTGCAAAACTAAGACAAAGCATCTTCTAAAACTAAAAACCGATGCATGAGCCATGTGCAGGCCTCTATGCCTAAAAACAGATGATCAAAATGCGCTGAAGACCTTATTACCTTAATCAGGGTACCCATCCCCCTCCAGGTAGAGAGGCCTAGGCAAGACACTGATTATGAATCTTCCGATCAGGTTTCTATTTCTTCTGATTCCTCTTCTGATCAGGAATTATCTCTGTACCTCCTATGAGGATTCTGATGCAAGAGGAGTCTGTACCATCTGCATCTCCTCCTGAGGATTATTCATTTGGAGAAACCTTGCATACTTTGAGGGAGCATTTTCACTGGGAGAGTCAAGACTTCTCAGAATCAGAGAGACCCACGGATTTCCTTCTCCCTCAGCACAGGCCTTTACTCCAGTCCCGTTTTAGACATTGTGGATGATGTGTTTTCGGAGTCAAGCTTGACCCCTGACTCCTTACCTCCGGCTCCCAGTAAGCCTGACAGATATTACAGGGTCCCTGAGTCACAGACATTTTTATTTAGAAACCCTGCTGCTGATTCTGAAACTATTTCACAGGGTCCAAAGGGAGTTAAGGCCTCAACAGCAAAAAATCCTACCCCCTGACAGAGATTCAAGGGCTCTGGACAGATGGGGAAAAAAGTTTTATACATCTGCAACCTTGGCAATCAGGGCCTTAAATTGTCAATTTCATATGCTTAAGTACCAAAAACATGTTATGGGATTGCTTAAACAGAAAATGATGCTCTAATTTCAGAATGTGCAGAAAATAAAGAATTGCAGGATTTCTTGCATTCAGCTGAACAGGTTCTAAAGCATACTTTACAATGTGGTTTTGACTCCTTAGAGGCCTCCTGCGAGTGCGCAGTTACTGGATCTGTGATTAGGAGGCATGCCTGGTTAAAAGGAACAAATTTGCACATGATCATGTTAAAAGCTAAATTGCTAGATGCACCTTTACAGCATGATTCTCTGTTTGGTATTAAGGCAGAAGAGGTTTTAAAAGAAATTGAAGATAAAGCTAAGTCTATGCAAACTGGTTAAAGACTTCTTACCAGTGCAGCCACCAAGATTCAGTAGACACTGGCCTACAAAAAATTGGTCCTTTCCTGTGTCAGAGCTCAAAGGGGCAAATCCAGATGCCCTAAGGGTTCCAGATACAAGGCGCAAGATTCATACAGGTCAAAGCAATGGGGCGCTTCTACCTACAAATCTGGAGAGATAAAGCGCCAGACCTACAAAAACAATCCCAATGACTTCCCTCTGCCTACACCAAGCACTTATCTTTTGGCAGCACCCATAGGGGGAAAATTAGCACTTTTTGCACAAAATTGGCAGTTAATAACCCAGGACAAGTGGGTACTAAACATAGTATCACAGGGATACAGATTCCATTTCCACACTCTGCCAATGGCAAATGGTTGGCCAGATCTGCCAAAAAATCAATGGGGAGAGACACAGAAACAAGTTACGTCCCTCATGGATATGGGAGTCATTCAGACAGTACCAGAACAGGAAAAAGGACAAGGTTTTTACTCAGACTGTTCTTGGTACCCAGAAAAGACAAGGCCTGGCGGCCAGTACTGGATTTATTGATTTTGAACACACATACCTGGACATTCCAAAATTCAAAATGCTGACTTTGCAGTAGCTTCTGCCCATGCTGGGCATGAATGCTTGGCTGGTGACATTAGACCTAAAAGAGGCATACCTGTATGTCCCAATAAGACAATCGTGCAGAAGGTACCTCAGATTCAAGGCTGGCATAATGCATTACCAATTCTCTGTCTGCCCTTTGGCTTATCTACTGCGCCCAGGGTCTTTACAAAGTGCCTGGCATCAGTAATTGCATTTTGCAGACAAAGAAGAATACAAATATATATCCTTACTTCGGGCAGACTGTCTCATTCAAGCAGAGAACAAGGACATTCTTCTTCGACACCTAGCGTTTGTGAAAAGGCTTCTAACATGCCTAGGGTACAATAAACGAAAAGAAATCACAACTGGTACCCTCTCAAAAGATAACATTCCTGTGTGCAAGCTTGAATACAACTGCCCAGATGGCTTACCTCCCGCATGAACAAAGGCAACTGACTACTTACTTCAAACTGATGGCAACAAAAGCCCCAGTTATCTGCACGCGCCAGACAAACAAAGACAACTGACTACTTACTTCAAACTGATGGCAACTTAAAAAGCGAAGTTATCTGCAGTAAGACAAATTCTGCAGGCTCTGGAAAGCTCATGGCATCCTGCATCCTACTGATTCCAAATGCAAGACTGCATATGAGGAAACTTCAATGGTACCTAAAAGTTTATGGGTTAGCATTCTCACAGTCCTGGGAAGTTAATGATTCCTCTCATTCCTTGCCTACAACAGGAGTTTCTATGGTGGAGCAAGGAATGTCCACCAAACTTTATGGGACGTGCCTTCAGCTCTACCCCCTGCCAGCCATGAAACCTTAACAACAGGCGCATCAGGTTATGCCTGGGGGCCCACATATTACGGCAGGAAGATGCATTCAGGGCATATGGACCCCAACACAAATGCATCTACATATCAACCAGAAAGAGATGCTAGCTGTTCAAAATGCCCCAACAGCCTTCAGGACTTACTTCATCTAGGACAACTACTGATAAAGACGGACAACTTTCACAGTCATGTGGTATATAAACAAGCAAGGGTGAACACACTCATACCCCCCTTTGCAGATTAGCCATGGCACTGTGGGACACAGCTTTGACCTACAAATACATCTTCAAGCTCAATTCCTGCCAGGAAAACAAAATACTCTGGCAGGCGATTTAACAGAAACCTTATGGATCCTCACGAGGTATGTAAACTAAATCCACAAGTCTTCAGTATAATAACAGAGAGAAATGGGGAGCCCAGACATAGATCTATTTGCCTCTCCTCAAAGTTATCAATTGAAAAGCTTCTGCACAAGGACTTATCACAGACAAGCATGGAAAGTGGTCGCCCCATCTTTCAGTTGGAAAAACCTATCAGTTTACCTTTCCTCCTCTGCCTCTTCTCCCCAAGGTCCTCTTAAAAGTCAGACAAGAGAAACCAAAGATGATACTGATTGCCCTGGACTTGCCCTGCTAGTACTGGTACCCAATCCTAAGAAACTTGACTCAGCTTGGACCTGTCTCCTCAAAGACCTCAACTACTGTCCCAGCAAAACAATCAGACCCTGCACAACCAACTACAGACACTGAACCTGGCAGCATGGCTGATCATGTAGTTATACAAACAACACCTCTCAGTAAAGCTGTGATGGATGTTATTTTGGAAGCCAGAAGGCCTAGTACTAGGAAAAATCTTATTCTTGACAAATGGAAGATATTGTGTGCTTGGAATTGAGGCACAAGGAACTGATACAGCAGAACCAAATATTCCTCAGATATTACAATACTTAACTGAGATGCTTTGACAAAGGCCTGTTTTCTCATCAATTAAAATCCATGCCTCTGCCATTTCGGCTCATTACAATACAGAGACACCAATCTTTTCTCATCCTTTACTAAAGCAGTATCTTGGAGGAACCAAAAATTTAAGGCCTCCTAGAAGATCACCATTACCTGCTTGGGACCTCAATTATGTATTGGAAAAGCTCACCCTGCCTCCAATTGAACCAGCTGCTACCGCTGATATAAATTTCTTATCATGGAAAATAGCTCTGCTACTAGCAATTACTTCAGCAAGAAGAGTTTCAGAGCCACAGGCCCTCATGGCTGTGGAGCCTTTTATCATATTTTACCCAGACAGGGTGTCTCTGAGGGCAAATCCTACTTTTTATGCCTTCAAGGTGGTTTCCAGTGTGTGGCTCTTAACTAAATAATTCATCTGCCAACCTTTTTATCCAAATCCATAGAACAAGGGGAAGAATTCTGCATCCACCTTGGACTGATACACAGATAGCTAAGATTCTACTTGAACAGGACTAAAAAGCTCTAAGAAAAACTGAGCAATTACTAGTGACATGCTGCAGGATCAGAAGGAAAGGCTATTTCAAAGCAGACAATTTCAAAGTGGATAAGCCACTGCAGCAGTTCATGCTACTTACACCATGGTAAACCTGTGCCCAAGGGCATTAGATCTCATTCCCCCAGAACTGCAGCTACTTCAGCAGCCTTTCTCAGAAGAGTACCAACCAAAGACATTCTAGAGGCTGCTACTTGGAGTTCTGTTCACACCTTTACAAAGTGTTATCATTTGCCTCTCTACTGTAAGTCCAGGACAGGCTTTGCCACTGCAGTTCTGCAGGTCCTTATAGCCGCACCTAATGCTGTTTAGCTCCAGCCTCCCAACCATAGCTTTGGGATTCTCAATTCCAAGATGGCCGCCAACTAGTCTAGTCCTTACTCTCTGAGCTCCTCACAGCTATTTAACTTTTGTTTTTTTTACAACTTTATATCAACCTTTTTCCTCAAATTTTTTTATACTAAAAAGATTTTATAAATCTTTTTCTTACTTTATTTGGATTATTTTGTCTTCTGGACTTATTATCCTGGGATTTATTTTACCTCAGAACATTCTTGGTCTCTCTGCTGCTGGGACTCCTACTGCTCCAGTCTGTTCCTGGTTCCTGGTATCCTGTTGACTGCATTCCATTTCTGGGCATGGCTACAAAATCTGACTCCATGGAGACTCAGCCTACAAAGGCCAAATATACTTCAATGCTCTCTCCTGAAAAGATTCAGGTTCAAAAGACTGAAATCATCTAGACAACCTACAGAAACTATTAATGTAAGTAATAAAGATTTAAATGGCTCAAATTTCCTTTTAGAAGAACTAAAAATAGCATTAAAACCAATCCAAAGTGCTATACAAAACTTTTCAGAACAGTTTGCAGACTTTAGTAAATCTTTAAAGCAAATAAGCGATAGTATTGTTACTATTGAAAATAAAATCTTAGCTTTGGAAGTTAAAACAGACTTATTGAAAGTGACTTTAAATCTAGAGATAAAACTATTTCAGATTTACAAGCTAAAATATTGGATCTGGAAGCCAGGAGTCGAGAAGAAATAACATCATTATTAATTGGTTTACCTGAATCTTATGACAATAAAACTTGCTTATCTGTGACTAAAAATATCTTTGAAACAATGTTAAATTGTGAAGCTTCTTCAAAATCTATAATTGTGAGAGAGCACACAGAGCACTGGGTACAAAGCAAGGATTCTTCTACCACACCAAGGTTAATTTATACTAAGTTACTAAACTTTCAAGGTAACTTTCAGATCCTAGAAACTGCTAAAACAAAGAAACAATTCATATGGAAGTCTCACAAACTATCATTTTCCCAAGATCTTCCTGCACAGATCAAATTAAATAGACAAAAACTAGCCCCCTATTGTGCTGACTTGATAAAAAGAGGATTAGATTTGAATGGCTTATCCTAATACCTTGTCTTTCACAGCCCCAATGACAAAAGATTTGTATGTTCAGATCCTAAAGATGCAAAAAAGACATTTTTCTTAAAACATTTGGGCAAAAGCTTCCTGACACTGTATCTTAATATTCTACTGTTAAGAGAACTACAATAAGGTTTGATTTTTTCATTTCTTTACTCTGACAGTATTTGTATTTACATGATTTGTAATTCTGGTGTGACATAATTATATTAGCTTAAGAACTTGTCATGTAATTTGCCACATGATAGATTTGGTGTGACAGTGTAGCAGTGACAGGATATATGCTTGTTAGATTTGTGTGGATTAATAGAAGCATTTAAATTGCTGTATTTACTTTTTCTCTTTCTCTCGCAGACTTTGTATGCTTGCTGTGTAAATAGATAATATGTTAATTTTACTACAAGCTTTTTGAATTACAGCCTTCTGTGTAAGCTAAATGATTTTTTGGAGGGAAAAACATTCCATCTCTCAACATTCTAGCAAGAAAATCTTCCTCAGAGTTCAGCTGATGCTCTGCAGAATACATCTCTGCATACTACAGTCTCTCTGAGATGGATGGTGATGTCATCATTGTGAGGAAAGAAGGACAGTTTCAAATACACAAGTCTGCTTGTTTCAACAAAGTATTCAATAGCACCTAACTTTTAATAGATCACTGGCTATTATTTAAAGTGTTTTCTCTTCATAAATGAAGGTTGCTTTTAAATTTAAACAGATTCATGTCACATAATATATTCAGTGACTTTTAGTGTGTCTGCATGACTTCCAAAGCTAGCTGCTACTTTCATAAAGCAGAGTGAAAATGTTTCTGGAAACAAATGAACAGGTTAGTTTATATATTAAGAATTCTAAAGGATGTGTAAAGAAATGAACATATTTTCCTATTCAGAATATTTTTTTCATACAATATTTTATATTATACTGAAGTGTTTAATTTGACAACGTGTTGTACAAAGTATACCTGTTCATATGAAAGAGTTCATGTTCTTTCTATTCTCTGCTCTCTCTCTCTTCTCAGAGGCTGGATGTGATATTTTATGATTAGTAGTTTGTTTAAGAAAGCCTTTACTTGATTTGAAAGGTTTGAAATAACTATCTTTAATATGATTAGCTGAATCTACCTGTATATATTTAAGCCCTTAGATTTACTGCATTTAGCTTGCTTGTTTCTGTTTTAATTAGATGTTCAAAATGTTTACTTTAAAAGTTTTGTCTTTTCATGCTGTTTTGCTATGTTACATCTATAGCTTAGAAGATTAGTATGGCTACATAACCTAACAGAGTCATTAGTAAAATATTCAAAAAGTAGATTTAAAATTATATGTATGCACATTGTTGTACATTCAGGTTCAATATATATGATGCTGTTTAAGTTACTATTTAATAATATAATTATACTTTATTCATGTATATTAACTAGTGTTAAAACCGTACAGCTTATAATATTTCATTTTGAATAGTTCCTGTACTACTATTATCTAGTTAATAGATGCATCTCCAGACTGAATTGTTTTTCATTTTGAGATATGGTTGCTTGGTAGTTGTTTTTTGCTTTATTTGAACTATAACTAAATACTTATTCTACAGGTATTAGTGCTTTTATCATACTAATGGTCATATTGATTAATGAAATTATCACTAAAATACTAAAGAAGGTTCAGTAGATAGTGCATGACTATTATCTTTAGTTCAGTAATGCTATGCTTATTTACTTATATTATAATGTTACCAGTTGGTTTTGTTATACTTATATATGTTATCTTACATAGCTTTCAGTTTTAATTGTATTACTTCTTATGATAGAGTGTTCTAGTTAAGCAGAGTGTGATTTATTTATTATTTACGTGTTTTCTTTCTCTTGAAATACTTGAGGGAAAATACAGTTAATCACTATAAATTTCAATTTAAGGATAGAGCTTTAGATTAGTATTAGAAGGTAGGGATTAAGCATGTTGGACGCCTTGGGGAAATTAGTGTTAATTTTGTATATATTTTTAGTAGTATTACTTGGACTTTATGTTATGTTAGGCTTCCTTTGAGTAATTTGTATTCTAACTTGAGGTTATTATTATCTATAATCATACAATGTTTTTTATGTTCTTCTGCTCTTCCCTTTATCACAGGGGATTAGGTGGGTAGGCACTAGGAGTTAGGATAAAGGTTATTATTATACATTTCATGGTTCTTAAAAACCTTTTTTTCTTTTTTTCAACAAATGTTATTTGATGACTTGCTTGGGAGGAGAAATACTAAAAGAGACTGTTTTTTTTTCTTTTTATTTTTTTTCTTCTTCTTTTTAATGTTGTGTTGGATTTGCACCTTGAGTTCACTTTTATAGCATCAATAATGATTTTACTTGTAGAATATGCCTGTTGACATAATTTTAGATTCTTGGAATGTTAGAGGCATTCAAGAGATAAGCAGTCAAAAGTCACTATTATTTCATAATGATTCTTTAAATCACAGGCTAACATTTGTTTTATTCCAAGAGACCCATATTTCACGTGATTGATTGGAATAAAGAGTTAAAAAATAGGATCAAAAATTATAGCTTCAGGTGACTCATCTAACTCCAGAGGTGTAGCTATAATCATTAAACAAAATTCATTGGGAATATTATTGATGAGAAATTTGATGATGGGGGAGGTGAGGGTGGCTTATTTGCAGCTTCTATTGCTGGTTTGGATGAGCCTTATTAATTTTAAATCTATATGGCCCATGTAATTCACAACTTGTTTGTTCATTTTAAAATTTACAATATTCTTGCATCCTATAAGGATCATCATATTATTATAGTGGGTGGTGACTGGAATAAGTTTAATAAACTACCCTGTAATTGATCGTTGTCCGCTCCACTGTCACTTTCTATAATCTTCCAGTCATACTCTGGCTATAAATGATTTGATGACAGAATATAATTTAATAGATCCCCTCCACACTGTTAAAAGTATAGAAACAAAGAATGATATATATACTTATTATTCTAAGTGCTTATCATTTAAGTGGTCCAAGATTAGACTTCTTTTCTAATTTCAGATTATATTTCAAAATATATTTTTTGGACTTTACTGGGAACCCAGATTCTTTTAGGATCACTCCAAGAATTTCACTAAAATTGAACATAAAACCCAATATCAAAAAATAAAACTATGTTTTAATAAGATTATTTTCAAATAAAAATTTTGACCTACAAAAAAA
>NW_025054008.1:0-9744 GCF_019279795.1 Protopterus annectens
CTCGTGCTTTCTTCAGAAATTGGGGGTCCACAGCGACTAGCCCTGGTGCGACTGTCCCCAAGGGGGATCAGGGCAAAATAGTTGCTGCACTTGTAGTTGGTTGGAGAGGCAAACAGGTCACAGCAAGGCTGCCCCCAGCAGTTGAAGATTCCTGCCATCATAGGATTGTGGGACCACTCGAAGTTGTAGAATGCACCTGCTCAATTTGTCTATCATCACATTGGAGCTCCCGGGAATGTGCATTGCAGTTAGAAAGCGGGTGGAAGATATCGCCCATTGCCATATTCTCAAGGCCTCTCTGCATAATGGGCAAGATCTGGTGCCCCCTTTCTTGTTGATGTAACAGACCACTGATATGTTGTCTGATTGGATCACAATAGTCCCTGACAGAAGGATGGAATGAAAAGCTTGCAACGCTAGTAGCGCCGCCCTCAGTTCCAGGAGAGTGATATGCAAAAGGGCCTCTGTCTCAGACCAGATGCCTTGGACCGAGTTTCCCTGACACAGCCCTCCACCCCACCAGGGAGGCAACCATGGTCACTGTGGCTTTCGGTTGGAGGCTGAAGGGGCAAGACCACTGACGGGGATTTTGAGACTGCTACCAGAGTAAATCTTGCTTGCATCTCTGAGTTACACTTATCTGAAAAGACTAGGGATGTTGTAGAGGGCACCACTGAGTGAGAAGTAACCACTGAAGGAGCCTCATGTGGAATCTGGCTAGAGGAACAATGGTGATCAAGGCTGCCATTGACCCAAACAGTTGGGAGTATAGATCGAGCAGAAGATTTGTGGTGACAGAGCAGCGGTTGAACCTGTTGCCTTATTCTTTGAAGCCTGTAGTCCGGAAGAGATGCTGTGCAATTTCTCGTGTCCAACAGTACCCCTATAAATTCCAAAGACTGAGATGGGGTCATGCTGAACTTCTCCCAGTTTACAGCGATTCCCAGGCATTCTGCTGTGAGGAGAGTGTAGTGCAGGGCTTCTTCCAGTAGATGCTTGGTGGGGGTTGTGAGGAGGCAGTCTAGATATGGAAACGCCTGGAATCCTTGTAGCCGCAAGTGAGCGATAACCACTGCCATGCATCTGAACTCTCTGGGGGCTGTAGAGAGACCGAAGGGCAGAGCTCGAAATTGGTAGTGACTGGCTCCTATGCGGAAGCAGAGGAATCTTCTTGAGCATTTGTCCATTTTTATGTGGCAATATGCATCTTTAAGATGTACAGAGCACATCCAAATGGTCTTCTTCCAGGAGAAGAACGACAGAATGAACCGCGACCACCTGGAATTTCTCAGTTTTTACAAATTTGTTAAGTGTGCTGAGATGCAGAACTGGTCTCCTGTCCCCTGTCTTTTTTGGTACTAAAAAGAACCCAGAGTAAAAACCGGATCCTATCTGGTCTGGGAGGACCGTCTGGATGACACTTTTGTAGCAGCTTTTGGATTTCATGTGCTGCTGCTTCCCTTTGGCTTGGTGGAACGTCAGGTAATACTCTGGATAAGACTGGACAACGATGGAAGGGAATGAGATGGCCTCTGGATATTATCTGTTGTACCCAAGAGTCAGTGGTTATATTTTGCCAGGCAGCAGGATACAAGGAAAAATGACCACCGACCGCTTCTGGAGATGAGCAATCTGGCAACGCTTCATGAGTGCTGATAGGGTTGGCCAGAGAAAATCTCTGGAACCCCGTTTTCACAGAACTTATCTGCCCTGAAAGGGGAATCTTCCATTGGAGTTACCCCATCTGCCTCTAAGGGAGAACTCAGCACGTGAGTCACAGAAAGAGCCCTGTAATTTCCTGTGCCACATCTTCCCGCTCCTCTGATTTCTGGAGTAGAATCGTTGAGGAATGGCGTGCCTGACACCAACAGCAGATAGGGTCTTGCCCATTTTGTTCGTACCTTACCAGCATATCTTTCACTTCAGGGCCAAACAAAGAAGCAGCCTCATTGGGGGCGTTCATGAAGGAAGCCTTGAAGGAGTCCACAAAGGCACATCCAGGCATGTCGTCTAGTGACTACACCCGCTCCTTCCACTGCATGAGAAATAAGACGCATGGAAGAATTGGAAATGGACTCTAGGGTGACTGAGAAGCCACGTTGTCACGGACTTAGTCAGAAAGAGCTCCTGCCAAGGTTTCAGAGAGTTGGTTGATAAGATCCCTCTGAAGCCTGGTAAAGTGTGCCAAATAGTTCAAAGACCTTACGGCGAAGGTCGATGAAGCAAACGCACACTTCCCTAGTCCGTCTATCGCCTGGGACTCCTTGTTGGGTGGATGGACAGTTTGGCTCTTCTGCCAAATCCTTCTTAGTTGCAGCCGCCAGCACCATGGCATCTGCTGAAGACCTCGTGACCAATGGGGATGCTCAGCTGGGGGCGATCAGATTTTATCAGGCTTCCGTGGTATCGCTTCCAGGGTGTCAGGAGCCTTCCATGTGCACTGGACGAGCTCATCGGCTGACGGGGTAACTCAGAAGGTAGGGGCCAGGCAAGAAAGGCCTGTAGGAATACAGATTCCTCAGAGGAAAGATTAGAGGACTTCCAGTCACCCCTCTAAGGATCTCGAGGATGTCACCAAAGGACACCTCAGAGGGTGACCGTGGGGACCCTTCCCTGTCAAAGTCTGCATCTTCAGTCAACAACTCCTCAGTGGAGTCCATGTGCTTCTCTAAAGCTATGAGGTACTTCCTCAGTGGGAGGTTCTGGGGAAGACTGCAAAGAGGGGGTCTCCTGAGAAGGAGAAACCGGAGGTCCTTGTGCCCAGTGTCCGGTGGTTGTGGCTTGTGAGAGTTGCAGTAGAGAGGGAGTAGAAGACTCAGACATGTGGGGTTGCCAGCGAAGGCAAGCACCCTTCTCCATGGCCTGGAAGGCCGGCTCGTCCAAGGAAGGATGGGAGTCTGGAACAGAGCATGACAACCTCTGAACAGGGGTCACGCCCCACCAAGCCAACCCCCAGACCAGGAGTCTCAAGAGGACTGTGAAATGCGCGAGGAAGGATTCCTGGAGGGTGCCATAGAAAAAAAATCAGCGTGGAACCAAGAATGCCCTCCCTGATGGCAAAGTCACTGGCCTGAGAAGAGCCTGATGCCCAGTGCACCAAGGGCCACAAGGACTACTACGGTTCCAAAGTGAGATCCACTATTGGAGTCGGAGGAGGGAAGTGTTGTCATATCACAACAAAGACTGTTCCAGGCCACATTGTTGAAAAGCAAATAAACTGTCGGCATTCAGTAATAGTTGTAAAATCCAGAATTAAATGAAAAGAATGAAATAAAACAAAAACATTTTTGTTTTATTATTTTGTTTTATTTCATTCTTTTCATTAAATTCTGGATTTTAACAGAACTTTTATTACTGGATTGCAGACAATTTATTTGCTTTTCAGTACAGTGTTAGCCTGGGTGAACCAGCTGTCTTTTGGTTTGTGGATTATTTATTGTACACTTCACCGCAGCAAAAGGGAATCTCTCTTCATTTTGTTGTCGGAGTAATGGGTTTCGATACTTGGGTGCAAGTCGAAGGAGAAGTGTACTTTGGAGTTGGAGGAGATATGCATTCACCCGAAGGAGGAAACGTGGATTTCGACAGTTGAGATAGACCTCTAGCCACAAGCACCTGGTCAACAAGCCGCAAAACATCATGCCCAGAGAGGCTCCTAGTCAACCTCAGAGAAACCGGAGGGCGATTCTGGCCTTTCTAGAAAAGGACTGCACTGGCTACCAATGAATGGATCCAAGGAAGAGTACTTTGTCCTTGCTAATTCGGGAGGTGCAGAGCCCAGAACAGAGGATGCCTGCACCAAAGAGAATGGTGTGGAAGTAGTCTGCACCGATGACGTCAGCGTCACAGAAGTCAAAGGGGTCTGCACCCATGGGTATGGTGCTGTTGAGGAAAGTGTCTGCACAGGAAACTATGACTGTGCCAAAAAGGACTGCACCAAAGAACATGTCAGTGCGAAGTGTCTGCACTGTGGAGGACAATGTCATTCTTGGGGCCGAAGGAGATTGTACCAACTGTGCAGAAGAGGAATGTACCTGCATGGACGGTGCAGGTAAGGGCTGCAACAAAGTACAGTTGTGTACACTTACCATAAATGTAGAGGTTAGTGTATTCACTGTTGCAGTCATCACACTTGGGTTATCTGCTGGCAGGTAACCCTCAGTCAGTCCAAATACCAGAGTCTTGGGATTTGTGTGTCTGATGCAGTCACCTCTTCCATGACGTCAGGTAGTCAGGGGTATTAAAACATGCATCCGGCGCCATTACATCAGTTTTTCTTGCCATAGATGTCAGGAGCCCCTGAAATAGGAAGTTATTACATGGTGTGGAACAACTCCAGTAAAAAGTAAACACCCCTGCCATAAAAGATGGCCATAAAGAGGATAAGTAAAAAGGACAGAGAAAACCAGGGGACTAGAGGGAGGGAAGCCAGAACTGCAACAGTGAATACACTCGAACATCTACATTTATGGTAACTGTACACAACTGTACTATGTTCTTCGTGTTTCACTGTTGCAGTCATCACACTTGGGTTGATTCCCAAAGCTGAGGGAGGGTGGAGGCAGTTAAGTGTTGGGGCTGGCTAGCAGGCCTTGTAAGACTGCTGTAGCAAATCCAGCTCTGGATTTAGAAAAAATAGGCAAGTGGTAATGCTTGGTGAAGGTGTGTACAGAACTGCTTCCAGGGTGTCCCTTGGTGGGGACCCCCTGAGAAATGCTGTAGAGGTTGAAGCAGCTCTAGTGGAATGAGTTCTGATCCCCAGAGGGGTAGGTTTTCCATGGTGGTGTAGCAGACATGGATGCAGTGCGCTATCCATTTGGAAATGGTTTGCTTTGAAATGGCCTTGCCCTCTGCCCCTGTAACAAAACTGACTAGTAGCTGGTCAGATTTTCTGAAAGGCTTAGAGTCCCGTCAATGTAGAACCTGAGCTGTCTGTGCACATCCAAGGAGTGCAGGATCCTTTCCCCTCTATTTTGAGGATTAGGGAAAAAGGTTGGCAAACAGATGGATTGGTTTAAAGCCACACTGGATACCACCTTGGGCATAAAGGAAGGGTTAGTCCAGAGGGAAACCCTGTCAGCATGGAAAATGAAGAGCTCAACTGCCATTAGTGCCTGTAACTCAGACACTCTTCTTCCTGAAGTAATAGCTAGAAGTAAGGCTGTTTTCCAAGAAAGTAATTTTAACTCTGCTGAAGCAGCAGGTTCAAAAGGGGGAAGTGTAAGCTTTTCCAGTACAAAGTTAAGGTCCCAGGCCAGGGTGGTAGCTCTCCTAGGGGACCTTAAATTGTTAGCTCCTCTCAGGAACTGCTTGATGAGAGGGTGAGAAAAGAAAAGAGGCTCGGTGTTGCGAGCTGAGATGGCAGAGGCATGAATCTTAATGGATAAGAAGGATAGGCCTCTGGAGCAGCTCTGCTAGGTAATAAAGGATTTGAGGTAAGTTGGGCACAGCTGTCTCCTTTCCTTGAGACAGACTCCAAGAACAACATATTTCAAGGAGGACAACCAGCACCTGTTTGCTGAGGGATGCTTGTGGTGTATTCATGGGATAAGCCAGCCTGCAAGGTTTAGGGTTTGCAGCTGTGGATGCAAAATCTGTCCCTCCTGCTGAGACAGCAGGGAAGGTGTCTGATGTAGGTGCCAGGGTGGCTGTCAGACTGCATAGGAGTGTGTACCAGAGCTGGCGTGGCCAGTCTGGTGCAATAAGGATTGCCCTGTCCGTTTGATCTGGAGTAGTACTTGAGAGGAGGAAAGGTATAAGTTAAGCAGTTTTCCCATGTAAAGGATAGGGTGTCCACCTTCCAGGCTCTGCTACGAGGGTTCCTGGTGCGAAATTTGTTCAATTGGTGGGGGGGGGGGGGTTTGGGGGGGCATAAAGGTCCACCTCTGGAGTTCCCCACTTCTGGGTTAGAAGTCTGAATGAGTTAGGTTCCAGCTTCCACTCGTGAGGGTCCAGCAGATTTCTGCTCAAGTCCTCCGCCAGTGAATTTTGCTTGCCTGGCAAGAACTGAGCTTGTAGGTGTTCTTGGTTGCTCAAGGCTGTGTTCCACAGAGCCATGGCTAACCTGCAGAGTGGGTAAGAATGAGTCCCGCCCTGCTTATGTACCACAACTGTGGTGTTGTCGGTCTTTATCAGGAGCTGTCCTGGAAGGATAAAGTATTCGAAGACTGTCCGAGCATTCTGTACAGCTAGCATCTCTTTTTGATTGATATGCAGGGGGGGATTTGTTCTGGGATCCATTTGCCTTGAATGCATTTGCCTGCCATGTGAGCCCTCCATGCATAGTCCGATGCATCTGTTGTCAGGGTTTCAACTGCGAGGGTTTGAGTGAAAGGGAATCCCTTGTGATTGCATGCTTCTGCCACAAGGAACTCGGCCCTTAGACAAGGTACGATAGGAATCACTGTTTCCAGGTCCTGAGAATGTTGACACCACAGACATTTTAAGTACCACTGAAGTTCTCATATGCAGTCTTGCATATGGAATTAGCAGAATGCATGCGGCCATGAACCCTAGGGCTTGCAGTATTTTCCTAGCGGACAGCTAGGTTTTGTTGGCCATCAGTTTAAAATAGTTTGCCAAATGGACCTGCTTTTCTGGAGTTAGGACTGCCATCTGGGAAGTTGTGTTCAAGCTTGCTCCCAGCAATACAATTTGTTGGCTGGGCACCGGTTGTGATTTCTTTTCGTTGATGGTGCATCCCAGTGAAGTTGGTCTTTTTACAAATGCCAGGTGCTGAAGAAGCAATTCCTGACTGTCCGCCTGAATCAGGCAATCGTCCAAGTACAGGTAGATTTGAATATTTCTCTGCCTGCAGTATGCAATGGCTGGAGCCAGGCATTTTGTGAATACTCTGAGTGTAGTAGATAAGCCAAAGGGAAGTGCAGAGAACTGATGGTGCATAAAGCCTACCCTGAAACGTAGGTATTTCCTGCAAGATTCCCTTACGGGGATGAGCAAATAAGCTTCTTTTAAGTCTAGGGTGACTAAACCAGGCATCCTTGGCTTGCATAGGAAGAAAGTGTTGCACTGTAAGCATTTTGAATTTTGGGACCACCAGAAAGGTGTTGAGAATTGACAGATCCAGGATCGGGTGCCAAGAGCTCTCTTTTCTGGGCACCAGAACAGTCTGGAGTAGAAACCCTGTCCTCTTTGTTCTACTGGAACAGGCTGAAGAGGCCCGATATGCAGAAGGGAAAGAACTTGCTTTTGAGCCTCTGCCCACTGGTTTGGAGGAAGGTCTGGCAACCCGTTTGGTGTTGGCAGTGAGTGGAAGTAGAATCTGTGTCCCTGGGACACAATGCTTAGAACCCATCGGTCCTGAGTAATGGACATCCAGTTGTTTGCATGAAGGGCGAGTTTTCCTCCTAGGGGCGCAAGTACTTGTGCATGGCTGGGAAGGATAATTGGAAAGTCATTGTGAACTTTTTCCATAAGGGGGTGGCTTACCACTCCCTGGTTTTGAGGTAGAAACACTACATTGTTTAGATCTCTGCGAACCCTGCGACTGTAGTCTTGGTGGTCTGTTTCCCCTGGGTTTGGACTGAAGGCCTGAGAGGGACTGGAAAGGACCAGTTTTTTGAAGGCCGATGCCTACTGAATCTAGGTGGCTGCACCTGTAAGAAATCTTTGACTTTGCATAGATTTAGCTTTTTCTTCCATCTTTTTAAGAACAACTTCTGCTTTTGTGCCAAACAAATGCTCCTGATTTAATGGAGCATCTAACAATTTTTGTTACGTAATGTAAGTAAGACTTGTTCTTTTCAGCCAAGTACATGCCTTCTCAGTAGACCCAGTGATACAGCCCCTGGTAAGATGCTTCTAAGGCATCAAACCCACATTGCAAAGTATGTTTACTAACTTGGCTTGCAGAATGCATTAACTCTTGTAAATCTTTATTTTCTGCACAATCTGGAAGTAAAGTACAGTTGTGTACCTACCATAAATGTAGATGTTAGAGTATATTCACTGTTGCAGTCATTACACTTGGGTTATCCTTCTGGCAGGTGACCTGCAGTCGGTCCAGTTCCAAAAGTCTGGTCTCAAGTGATGTGGTTGTTGTCGGCCTTCCTGCTATCAGTACCAGGTATAAAACTTGCAACATTTCATTTTCTTCAGTTTTCTGTCCCCAGGATTTTCAGGTGCCCCTGATAGGAAGATCGAAGATAAAAATATGCCAAAACATATATTACTATAAACATTTCTTCATCTAGAAGCAAATACACCACATAGGTTGTGGCAGAGTTAAGTACAGAAAAGTCCCAGCAAAGAAAAGGGGGGTGGGTAGGCCTGGACTGCAACAGTGAATACACTAACATCTACATTTATGGTGGTGGGTACACAACTGTACTCTGTTTATCGTGGTTTCACTGTTGCAGTCATTACACTTGCAGAATCCCAAAGCTGAGTTGGGTAAGCCGGTCTAAATTGATTTGCATGCAGGCTAACAGGCAAGCCCCTGCACAAGTGCAGTGGCAGAGCCTGCCTGGACTCTGGTGTAGAGAGGTAAGCAGGTGGTAGTGCTCGTGAAAGTGTGCACTGAGCCCAGGTTGCAGCTTCTAATATGTCTTTGGTTGGTACTCTGAGAAAGTTGTTGAAGTGGCTGCTGTTTGGTGGTAGGCTCAATGCTTTTAGGCACAGGATTCACAGCGTTGTGCATAACAGAAGCAGATGCAGTGTCCCATCCATTTGGAGAGATGGTCTGGCTTTGTAATAGGCTTTCCTGTGATCCTGTAGCATATGCTACAAACAGTTGCCTAAGTTTTTCTGAAAGCTTTTGTTTTGTCCAAGTACAATCATAGCTGCCTGTGTATATCCAAAGCGTGCAGAAGTCTTTCCCCTTAATTCCGGGGATTTGGGTAGAAAGTAGGTAAATGAATGGTTTGGTTTAAGGCACATTGGAGACCACTTTTGGCATGAATGTTGGGTTTGTCCTAAGAGAAACCATGTCCTGATGAAAAACGAGGAAAGGTTCCACAGCCAATGCCTGTAACCGAGACTCTTCTTGAAGTTATTGATAGGAGCAGAGCAGTTTTCCATGACAAGAATTTTAGATCAGCTGTGCTGGCTGGTTCAAATGGAGGCTGTGTTAGTTTTTCTAAAACAAAATTGAGGTCCCAAGTAGGTACTGGTGCTCGCATAGGGGGTCTTATACTTTTTGCCCCACTGAGGTACTGTCGTAGTAGAGGATGTGAAAAAATAGTATCATCTGTATTGTATTGAGCTGAAATGGCAGAGGCATGGATTTTAATGGATGAAAAAGATGGGCCTTTGTCCAACATCTCAGTTAGGTATTGCAAAATCTGAGGTATATTAGGGACAAGTGGTTCGAGCCCTTGTGACTGGTTCCAAGCAAAAAATCTCTTCCATTTTTCTGCATAAGATTTCCTAGTGCTGGGCCTCCTAGCTTCCAAAATAACATCCATAACAGCTTTAGAGAGAGGTGCAGTCTGAGTGGCTACATTATCTGCCATGCTGCCAGGTTTATGGTTCTCAGTTGACTGTGCAGAATCTGATTGTTTTGTTGTGTCAGAAGATGAGGGATTTGAGGTAGAGGCCAAGGGGGGCCTTGGGACAAACTCTTTAGGATTGGGTACCAGTGCTGGTGTGGCCAGTCTGGTGCAATCAGGATCATTTGTGGCCTCTCGTCTGACTTTTAGAAGCACCTTTGTGAGAAGAGGCATTGAAAGGAAGGCATAGACTGTCAGGCCTTTCCAGCTGAATGATAGAGCATCCACTTTCCAT
>NW_025054009.1:0-9298 GCF_019279795.1 Protopterus annectens
TTTATAGCTACATGAGTGCAGTCTTAAGTTCATAAATGTACCTCCTCCACATTTGTTCAGGAATCTTTCAACAAGCATTACTTTTGCTATTTCCCTGAGGGACCCTGAGTACAGCAAGGCTGTTACCCAGTTTGAACAGTGTAGAATGGAGTATTCCCGTATCATCCCTTGAAGTTACTCATTTTAGTCAGTGCCATGTTTTCTTCTGTCTCTTCCTTTTTCCCCTCCGAGCTTTATTAACAGTCACAAACCTGTGTCCTCAGGTAGGGAACTTCTCAATATCTGTACTGCACTTATTTCTAGATGCTCACAGCAAATGTGTGCTACTCCTAATATCTCAATGGTGCAAATCCTTTTACTTTAAACTAATCATACTGCTGGTTTTGTGTCATGGTTCACAAAGTTCAGCTTTCAGAACCTTTAACTCTGTCAATTTCAGAACATTGAATGAATGATACCAGTCTAAGTTTGCGAAATTCCTTTTTATATACATATTTTTTATTTCACTGCATGACTTGGAATTCTTACCTCCATCATCTATGGTTAATGATCATTTGTTGATATAAGCTCCTGCCTAATATGATTCAGCAATGAGCCAGGGATTTTGATGGTCTATTGTGCCCTGATTGACTGACAGATCATTGCATCAAAAATGACAAATTTCCCCTGAGGTTTCATAATTTCAGAGAACATATGAAGATACTAGATTTTCATCTGTGCTAACATGACTGGCTGAAGTTTTGTAATACTTGTCAATAATTGTGCATCACTCTGTGTGCTTGTGATGAGATGTTGTAATTTGGGAAAGAGAACATAGCAGGTATATCTGTGCCAGTCTTTCCCAAGAGTGTTTGTATGTATGAATATCAGATACATTTGAAAGTGAGTGTGTTAAATACCTAGAAATGGGACACAGTTCTCTGCAGTGGTTAGTGGGAAGACTCATTTTGGGTCCTGGAGTGAAGCATATAGTCCAGTCCCAGGTTTGGAGTCTGTTCCTGGTATACTGTTAGGGGAAATTGTGTGTTTCAGTCCCTGCTTTCAGTGACGCCTTCTCCGGAGACATTGATTAAGACTGAGGCTCCTCTAGTTACTGCCCCAGGTTTAAGTGGAGTTGTCAGAGTAATTAGGTGCAGACAGGACTCAGTGGACTGTACTATGCTGATCAAAGTCACAGGGATGAGAGCAATCATTTTCAGCCCAGAGCAATAGCGGTCTTTTTATATTAACCATTAAAAGTTGTGAAATACTGTGCCTATAGCCTGTATGTAGGTGAGCCCCCCTCAATGTACTGCCTTCATGTGTAGTTGCCATGCAATAGGGACAGTTTGCATCTTCCTTCTAGGAAGACAAAGTTGGCCATCAACTTTTCACTGTCACCCCGGCAATCAGCTCACCAGCACAGGGTTTGCTGGTTGAACCACTGCCATTTGATAGTAAAACAATTATGTTGGTGGGTTGACATCACTGCAAAACATGTTTTAACATTCTGCTTCAATAGCTCTGAAAACTGAACTACAGTAATACTGTAGCAAATGCAGAGAACTGACAAGATACATGTGAAAGCATAAATATGCATTGGTACAAAATGGGAAAATATAATACAGTGCTGCTGTCACATTAACACTGAGATTTCATATAGGTACACTTTTTCAAAATAACCGTGAATCACTTCAGGCTTCATTACAATTAATAGGAAAAAAAGAAATGGATCTTAGTTCATTTATATAAAAGTTCTGAACTGAAAGGAAAATTAAATATTTTACACTTTTAATGTAAGTAATGGTGCACTTTTCACAATCATGATAGACAGTTACTGGCTTACTGAAATGCTTTATTTTTTGCTTTATTGCAATCATATTAATGGGAACATCATTTTTTACTTCTATTCTTTAAGGTTTTTTTTTTTCGCTGTATGGCAAGATGCCAAAACATCCTTATTGTAATATCTGGAAATCACCTTTCTAGACAAATGCATCAGCTGACAGACAAAACAAGCGCAGTACAAAATACCACTAAGATAAAATTATATCTTAATGTCTCCCTAAAGATTTTAAGAGTTCTTTTGAAAATGATTCTTTACACAGCAGAGCAATGCAGGAGGACAGAAACAGGAGAAAATATCTGTGTATGTTTATGTTTGTGTGCGTGTGCACCCACGTGTGCCTGTGTGTACGCACTTTACGTAATATAAACAATGCATTTTAAATGGTGATGCAGGCATTAATATAATAATAGAAAGCACAACAGTATACAATGGGAAAATAGCTAAAAATCCACAGTCTCAGAAGCTAAACATTCCTAAGTTGTGCTACACAGTAAATAAAGGTCTAAAACAGATGCATGCAACTCTCAGAAAGTATAGTTACACAAGAGGTACAACATATGTTGTTGCATAACTTTGTATTGCAGAGCCACTTTTGTCCACAGTAAAACTGTTCATTCTTTCATTAGATCACCAGTGGTGTAAGAGCCTTAATCTTTGGGCATGCTATTATTATTTTTGGAGCTGTATGCAAAAGGGTTAAAGCTATGAACTTGCAATGAACTTCATCCAGCAATGCACTGAGTTTGAGTCCAGGAATCCTCATTTGCATACTTAGTGAGAGTCATCAAGTCATTTAACTAGTAAGTGCTCCCAAGTTCACCCCTTGCAAAACACACCCAGTTAATAAACGAACAAAAAAAGCCCCTCACAACTTTGGTTGTAGAATAGTTACAATACTTCATTTTTGTGAAGGGTTAACTACATTTGCATTTACATGAAAGCATTGTATTGCACATTCATTCCTTGTGAATGAATGTGCAACTGCTAACAGTGAGAATTATTCTAAATTAAACAAAAAAACAGTGCAGTTAATAATCGGGAGTCTTCATTAACGGATTGCCACAAGCGCGTAAATTATTCATTGCATTATTTACAAGTAATGATATTTTCTTCTCCGAGATTATTATTTCAGCTGTGTACAGCTGTACAAGTAAGTGCAAACCACTATTAAAGTTCACACCTTATTACCTTTTTTGTATTAGACACTGAATGATATCGGTTTGTACACAGACTAATGTCATTGTAGTGTCATTTTTCTGGTGTTTTTCTGAGATGACTGTTCAGGAGGTGCTCTAAAATTAATTTAGGGATTGCCAAGCCAGAATATGTAATATTTAACTACATAATAATAAAGAAGCAAGCAACTTAATTTATAGATTATAGTTCCACACTACTAATTTGGTCTGGTTGTCAGTGAGGTCATGAGAATATTAAAACATCATTATGATATCATCTGGAATTCCACTTATCCTCTATAAGATTTATTTTATGACACCAGGAAAAGCCTCTGAGAGGCATGACAGGGGTATTGTAACTTTACTGTGGCTGATTGAAGCTTGCTTTTTTATGATGTGAAAATGGATATAATTATGGTTGCAGTCTGATTGACCACAAAAAATACAACAAACCTCGAGAACAGATTTAGAAATACTTTTACTGTTAACGATTTGTTTATTTTTTTTTGTCCTCCAGATCAATCTACTTAGGATTCTGCATTTCCTATTTGTATAGTATGATATACCAGAAGCATCAAAGGTTTACTGAATGTCTATAAATTTTTTGCAGTGTGATGTATGAAATAATGTACCAAAATGGACAACAGACTTTAAAAATCTATCAGACTTGAGATTGATAATATAAACACAATGGAATCAAGTGATCTCTCCCTTGAACATAATGTTTTGTGGCCTAAAGAATCATAAAGTATTATCATGAATTTAGGTTTTAATTGGAATACATGTGGAAAAAGTATCATTACTCCAAGTTTTAGGGAACTTTTGAGTGGGTAAAATGAGTAATACAACTGTATTCGATTGACAGTTAAATATGGTTAATGTTATTTAAACATACACAACCTCTGTGAATTACATCAGATTCACTGAGTCCCTTGAACTTCTAACTTAATATGACAATTTCCTGGCAAGTATTATTCCTAACAGACCTTGCCTCAAATGCATATACAATCACAACACAGTCCTTTTAAAGTTATAAGTAAACAGTCCACAAAGTACAAATGCTTTTGCTGCAACAGCATTGTTTTTGTAGGAAAGTCCTTCTCCTGTACCTTAAACTATCCCGTGCCTTCTTACTTTTTATTTAGTTTCATGAGAGGAACATGTGCACCTTATAAAAACAACATAAACACAAGAACAAATATGTCTTGGTCCTTCCTCTATCATTTAGTCTGAATAAAATCACAATCTGTTACAATCACATCGCCAGGTTTGCTACTGGATTTCCTTTCAGGACACATCACTGCATTAACCTATCTCGGCTTGGATGGCTCCAACTACCTAGTCTAATACTGTATAACCAACTAGTTTATGACACACAAAATTCTATACAATCTTGAAAACACCCTGCACTCAAAAACCTGGTTACTATTTATAACAACCCCTAGATCACTGCGTACCTCTTCCAAGTAGACTCCTTATCCAGACTTGTAAAATCTAATAACTTAGCCGGTGACTCTCTCTTTACTAACTCTGCAGGCAGAAAATGGAACCTACTACCTCCTGAGATTACCTCACTTTCTCTTCTCTAGGAGTCAATTCAAAGCTAAACTCAAACTTACACCTGGGGTCAAATTAAGGACTTTGCTACTGTATCAAGCCCTGGCTAACTCTTTCTCTGAATTTTGTATAGATGTTATGTGTATGTATTGTCTTGATATTCTTTTGTAAATATACTATTACTGTCTAAATGTTTCTTCACCAAATATTCCATTCGCTGTTCGTGA
This sequence comes from Protopterus annectens, assembly GCF_019279795.1. NCBI lineage: Eukaryota > Metazoa > Chordata > Ceratodontiformes > Protopteridae > Protopterus > Protopterus annectens. The sequence continues at coordinate 4,788 of NW_025054009.1, forward strand.
TATGTGACATGTAATAGAAGTTTTTGAGATATGTAATGATTTTTTTACTTTGGGAGCTTTTCTCCCCGGGCCTCCAACTGAAATGGACATATATCCAGTCGGACTATCGGTTAACAAATGTAAAATAAAGTAAAATAAAATAAAATAAAAATAAATTTAGTTGGTGAAAATGACAGTTTTTGTCATCTCTGCTCCCAGTTGATACTCATGTTGCTCACAAAAGTGGATCAAGCAACAGCAGGCGAGGCAGGTGTTGCTCCCTTTGAGCAGTAGAGCTTAAATAAATGTGATGTAAACAATCTCTTTCAGGGTAATAGATGGGAAGCTTAGAGAAATATCTTATGGAGATATCCAAACCAGATAATGACTTCACTTTGCAGCCAGCCATAGCCAAGATTTCCATCCTGGTGAAGAAACACAAATGTATTTTGTCAACTGGTAGTTAGCCAGGTAGCACTGAGTGAAAATCTCATTACATACATACAGGTCAGGTCAGCCTTGGTATTAGGGTCATAGATTGCTATATCAGCACTCTGTCACCCCTACTGACTGAGTTCCCAGCCGAATTATGTGTTGTGTTTAGAGTGTGAAGCAAAAGTGTCCCTTGTTCATCTCCTGACAACAAGTGAACTCTCATAGAATATCTATGCCTCTTAGAGATGAAACTGCAAAACCAGATTTGACCTTTCATTACTAAGGGCACAGGTCTGTACACCCCTCACGAGGCTGTGGTTTTCCATAGATTGTTAGTAGGCGTCCCACTTCAGCAGCAGGCTATTTCTACCTGCACCACTGGCAGCTCATACATTGAGGAACACAGAACCCAATTCACCCCTCACAAACATGCACATAGGGACACATAGCTACCCACCTCTTCCCTGTCCCTAAGTTGGTACAAAATGACCCTAAATTGTCACTGTCGCTTTTAAATCAGGAATAATTACAGTCATTCAATACAATACAGAGACATTATAGTTTTGGACTTCTTTAATACTTGCCTCTAGTAGGAAACTTTGTGCTGTGAAATCTAATTCTATTACATTTTAAAGTCTGAATTAGATTTAAAATTGAAGAATGTCCCTTGGGTCTAGTGCTCATGCCCAGTATGTGCAGCAATTTCTCATTGAACAAGGAATTTAAGTGGCTGTGCAGCCACATCCCTCCAGTCACACACAGATGTGTGCATTGAATACCATTACCTGAGTTGCATTTATGAACATACTCACCAATTCACCCCAACACACACACACATGTACACACACACACACACACACACACACACACACACACACACACACACATACACACACACACAAACACTCATCTACCCTTCTTATCCCTAACTCCCCCACTGCAACCACAGGCTGACCCGCACTCACACAAACACACATATAGCACGCCCACACACATCCCCCAAAAACTCTACCTGTGTCACTCATGAAGTCCCCAACACTTACTCTAGCTGTCGTCTCTCACGCTTTTGACTGAAAGTAATAGGTGAATGTAATTTTGTCTGAGGATTAATTATTGGGATAATAAGGAGTTTATACAGCTAAGCAGGTTTATGAATTATAGTACAAAACATTCTAATATCACAGTAATCTTTTTCACGATATGCCAAATGATATATCTTTTAACTACTTCCAAAATATATCTGTCTCCACCCTGAATATATATCTTCTATTCTTGGCATTCTTCTTTCTTTCCCTTGTGCATTAGAAGCACATTACTTTGGGACTGAAACCCTTTTCAACAAACTACCACATTTTTACCCAATCTGTCATTTTAGTAAACATAAGCTCATTAATTGACATGTTGCTGTACTTATCCTATGTGTATCTTCTTCCTACAAATTCTGATTTATACTAAATGTAATATCTCCCTACATTTCTTTATAACACAACCCTAGTTTTCCCATCTGTCCCTTTTCTTTCAAGTTCAAAGAGCTCTACCTACTTAGCTTCAAGTTAATGAATTCAGAAAGAGTTTACCACGGGCGTGAACACAAGTTGCTGTGCCACCATGCGGTAACATTCCATATTCAGAAGATAGCTGTATCACAGTGCTTTTTTGCACAGCCAGATGTGAGAATCACTCATGTGTAAATTAACATGTGGACTTGCTCCCTGGCTGCTCATATCAATGAACATGTCCAAAAAGCTTATTTTCAACTATCACGGTAGAGAAGTATGTGCTTAGGGTGCATGCATAATAATGTGTATGTGAGGGGCCGTGCATTGATGTATGAATGACATCTCTCTGATTGCAATGGGATGGTTGTGCCGGGGAGGTGTGTTAGGAATTGACATTGTGTGTGTGTGGGGGGGGGTTATGACACCTCCACACACTCCCCTAGAGTAATGAGGAAATCTTGCAACATTGGGTTGGAGGAACCACTGAGACACCAGGGATAACTCTTTACAACTCATGCCTTAAGGCACTTCACAGACACACACATGGGTGGAAATCTCAAGCCATCAGGGCCTAACACATAACTCAATTCACATAATCAGGGACAGATTTTAATTACTCCTCTTGTACGCTTGGAAAGTCTATAGAATAACAGCGTTTGCATTAACATGTATTTACTGTAGAATACGAAGTCTGAAACTCTAATATCTGGCATTGAGAAATGAAATATAATCATCCATGATTTACCAGACCAATGAAAACATGAGGACACATCAGGGATATTCTGTCTACTCGGGGACAGTTAAGAGTTATGTAGTGTGTGTGTGTGCATGCGCCTGTGCTAAGACAATGCTTTGGCTGCCAGTGTTAAGTGCTGATCTGCATTTGTGATAGTTAATGGTGATTCAGAGACATGCAAATTAGCTGATGATAAGGTCTTCCCTCATTCCGGCTAATGTGTCTCTGAATCACAAAATATTGCATCATGGAAATTGAACCTTTTTTACTGCAGCTCCTAACATTAGCACTGGGATTCTTTCTGAATACCTGAGATGGTTTCTCTTTCTAAATTAATGTCAGATAGAAAAATGATGAGTGCACCATGGACTGTAGCACAAACTCCAATTGAATTCCAACGAGATTTCCTTGTTAAGCAAAATCCACATTTATTGTTAAAACACATAATAGAAGCTGCAGAAGAAAATTGTGTGGCGCTTTGGCGTTATTTTGTCCCAACAGCTTCATCAGACATAAAAACAGTTATTAAAGTACCTCATTATAAACACCTGCATATCAATGCACATCATAGCACTCTTAAAAGAAACAAACATATAAAAAGGCAATCCATATAAAAACAAAATTAAAAAGGCTCCAACATCACTTATGATGGCGGCGGGTTTTCCATGATGCTTAATGTTTTTAAAGGTCTGGAAGCTTAATGGCGGCTTAATTATGTAAGCCTGTCCATTAAAGCTTAAATCTATGGGCTTGTGGCTTCAAGATCCATTTGCTTCCCTCTCTTCACCCTATTTTTTGAGTGTGTTACCTAATCTACCACCATCAGTACTGATCCATTTTCAAGAACCAGGAACCCTAAGCATTATGTGTATGACCTTGCTCCACAATATGTTTCCTTAATGTCTTGTTTCAAAATATTTCCTTTTAAGCTATAGGCCGTAAATATGCTCTCTAATCGCGTTCCCCTTAATGATCTAGTCGTCATCCCATGAGCGTCAGAGCAGGATTGGCAATCCTGCTAAATATCACACAAATTCACAGATCTACAATTAGCATGATGTTTAAATGCTTATATGTCCTCTTGGTCTCCAGGGATGTGGCAATGTAACTTCATTGGTGTTAATGTATCTTAGCATTGATTGCAAGTATGACAGGCAAAAGTGCCTGTTTGTGACGACCTACTTCTGAACTGAGGGTTAGGTGTCCTATCCATAACAAAGTAACTATGTTAAGTGAAAGCATATTTTATATGCTACTCTAGAGTTTTGTGTCTACCAGAGGAGCATTTGATCTTTTCATCTATCATTAGAAGATTTCAGTGTTGGTTGAAATATCTAGGACATGATTATTTCTATTAGTTAATGGAATGACAATCCTATTGGTATTGGATACATTCCTGGTCCTAGGTTGAATGGATTGAGAATATGGGATCCTATTTATTAATGGGAGCTCCCTTATTGGTTCTACTGGATCTCACCTTCAGAAATGGCCTCAGATACTAATTTCTTGTCAATAGCCCCTGGATATGAAATCCTGACTAAACTTTGCTTTCTGTTTGTGGTACACTGTTTGTTTAGATGTCAATCTAGGAAACCCTGGTGGTTTTGATTCTTGATGATGATGTTTCTATATATGTGTTGAGGGTGCATACTCCCACGATGTAACAGATTGTTCTTCCAGCAAGTTTTCCTGAAGAGTTCAGTGTCACTCATCATTTTTCTATCTGACATTGTTTACCTAAGGAGAGTGCTTTATCTGGCGGCGTTGTTTTTTTCTTTTTCATTACTCTTTCTAAATTAATGCCTATATTTTCTCATCTGAAGTTTTGCATTAATAATAAATCATAAATATTGTGTCACTGG
>NW_025054010.1:0-8554 GCF_019279795.1 Protopterus annectens
AAAAAATTTTGAAAAAATTAAAAAAGGGACAAAATTTTCCCTGCTCCCTTCCCAAAAATATGAAAATTGTTTTCGTAAAATTTCATTTTTTTTTTTGCTTTTTTTTTTTTTTAAGGGAAATAGACAAATTTAAAAAATTTTTTTTTCAAAGACCCCACAAAAAACCCAAAATATCAGAAAAAAAATTTGGCTTAACTGGTTAAAAAAAAAAAAATTCAAAAACTTCAGGGATTTAAAGCAGCAGGCTTCCACAAATGTTCCCCAGGAAAATTTGGCCAAAAATATACAAAAAAAATCTTGTAAAAATTTTTGTTTCTATCCCTTAAACCAAGCTTACCATAAATTATTTTTTTATTTTTGGAAAAACCTTTCCCCATGTGGTTTTAAGAAAGAACAAGAAACAAAGAAAAAGTAGTTTTACTATATTTTTTTAATAAACAAAAGGAAAAGAAAATCCCCCAACAGTAAAAACTGGGGGTTTAATAAATACCAAAAACTAACAAATTTGTTTTAAAAATTTGGGAGCAAAAATTAGGAATAAAAAACAAAAAAACCCAAAATAATGGCTAAAAAACCACATATTAAGTAATTTTCACAAAAACCAAATCATTAAATTTTTGTTTTTTTTATTAAAAAAGAGGAACCTATTTCCCAAGAAAAATAGGGGCCATAAAGATTTAAAAAAAACCCAAAAAAGGAATAAAAAAGAATTTAAAAACCCCTTTACAATTTATACCCCCAAATTCAAAAGAACAATAAAGTAAAAGGGAAATTAAACCAATAATATAATCTTCAAAATTGAATTGGTATTCCTAACTTTTTCCCTTCCAAAGTTGAAAATCCAAGCTTTTCAAACCATAAAAAAAATTTAACAAACTTTCCAAGTTGTATAGAAAGGGTTTTTTAAGAGAGGTATTAAGAAAAAAAACCAGGGAAGCTGGGTATTTTAAAAATAATGGTTAAAAGAAGATTGCAAAAATTGGTGTTTAGGAATTGCCCTTTTCCTTTTTCCACCCTTTGGCAAATGAAAATACCTGAACTTTTGATCTTACTAATTTTATTGTCAAATTTCTTTAACCTGGGAAAGTTTAGAAGATTATATTTGGGGAAAAATTAAAATTAATAGGTGGTTTTTCTTAAATTAAACCCCTTAATAATTTCGGAGAAACGGCAAAGTCTAAATAGGGGTTTTGGGGGTTTTTTTTGGAAACATTGGCAATTTAAAATATTCGTGTTTTGGGGTAAAAATTTTCTTAGTATACATTTAAAGGGAAATATCGAACATTATTGTTAATCTAAATTGAAAAACATTAAACAAAGTTTGGTTTAAGTATTATTTTTGTAAATCTAAAATTTAGGCCAGTTGAAAAATATTTGGGTTCTTTTTTTGGGTGCCAGAAAGGGGGTTTGAAATTCCAGTTAAATTTTTCTTCACAAAGTTTCTTTAGGAAATCAAGGGTTTTTAAGGTTGTTGTCCCGGCAAGGGTGTAAAAAACCCCTTTTAACAGGGGTCGCTTTGAAACGGGAAAAAAAGTACAACTGCACTTGAAAGAACCAAATAAAAAAAGGGAAGAATGGCTGAGGTTTGGTCCCTAACCTTTCCCCGAAATTATCCAAAACATACAAAATTTAAAAATTTTTAAAAGAACTACATTGTAAGTTCTAGAATTTAATCTCAATTTCCTGTTAAGGGGGCCCTTTATATTTAAATGCCAGATAATTCTAATTCTTTTAAAAGACAATAAAGTCTTGAATGGTCACCATTCACAATTAAAAGATTTTAAAATTTTTAAATTTTTGGGGAAATTTGGAATGGAGGCTGTAAAAAATATTGGGGTTTTATTGGTTTTGGTTTCGTAGAGACTCCATCTTACGTTGCTGTTTTAAAAGGGAAGGAACCTATCAATGCGGTCCCGGTTTGGAAACCCAAAATCCTTTAGTCCCCTTTGGGCCTCCATATCTTGTTGTTAAAAACTTTTTTCCATTCCACTTTCCAAAGCCCAAGTAAGCAATTTTTTGAAATGGGGCCTTTGGGAAAATTTTTAAAACCACTGCAAACTCCTTCATTTTGCCCAAGGAAGAAATAGAATTTTTTTATTTGGTTTTGCTTTAATTAAAATTTAGATAAAATAAGGTTTTTGCAATATTAGAAGAAATGCATGAAATATTTTCATCAAAAATATCACTAGCCTTTTTCGTGCTTTTTTGACGTGTTGCTCACATCTCTCAGCAATACATCACTAATACATCGCTATGATAGCACTTCCTTGTTTTGATTTTTAAAAACTTGAAACTTCACTTTGCTGCACGTTGAAATAGTTAATTAGTGCACATTCATTGTCACGATTTTTAGCAAATGTCCAGGCTAAGTACCAAATGCTTATTACTTTATCAAACAATTTTTTCATATAAATATGAAGTGACATGTTAAATGTACTGTAAACTTGCTAGCTAAAGTTGTTAGTAAATGCTCCACATTAGGAGAGGCAGTGTTCCACATTTTGCAGAAGGAAGGTTTGAGAGCTGTGGTGTGATCTTCATTAGGTCATAACTGAGAGAGTAAATAAAAACTGCGCCCTTCATGAGGCCGGCCTGTACAGCGACCTAGGTGGTTGCCTAGTTCACCTATGCCAGCCGTGACTAGGGTGCAGGGCAACCTTCTCCAAAAATGATGGCCTGTTTCAGTGCTCGTTATACAAACAAAGCTAGATTCAGCAGGCCTGAATCTGGTCCTATGCTACAGCAACAAGGCGCACCAATTTCAGAAAGAAACAGTTCAAATAAGCAGAAACAGGAAATGTGAGTCATTACAATCCCCCCAACCATGCTACCAGTTTTCATCTTTATACTGTCAGTTTCCCACCCACAAAGTCCCCATAGATATCTCAGCCTTAAAGAAGTTGCAACTTGACATATCATAACAAATCTATTGAACTGGAAATATAACAATCCAAACCACTACACATTTTTAACTTTTCAGTTATACCTATCAGTCAGTAGAAATTTTTTCTTAATTATTAACAGAGTGATACCTCATTATACAATATATACTTTACATATCACAGTCTAAAACACAAGTAATCCTAGTAGTGTGATATCCTTATTTCCATATAATGATTTCATTCTGTCTACTAGCAATACCACTACTACAAACTCAACACCAAAAAATTAATAGAACACAATATTGCTAATTACCTCCTTAAGTACTTTGTGAAAGTAGTAGTAGTTAGTCCCCCAATAAATTACACACTTGAATACCTTACCACCTGTTCTTTTCTACCACTCTCACACCTAAAATAATTCAACTTCTTAATTCCCACTTCTCCAGATATCATCACATGAATTCAGTCTATACCATCTACCCCTTCAGATTATTTTCTAATATTGCAAACCACTCCAGTGACTTTCACAAAGATCTTATGGGAGCATTCTGTTGTAATTAACATGGTGAAGTCAACTCAATGTGACCCAGCTGAAATTAGGCATGTGTCATGAGTGTTGACAAAGTGACGGCTTGCTGGGGACAGTACTGCATAATACATATTTGTAGTTGCAAAAATGGTAATAACTTTAAATTGAGCCAACTACACTATGAGTGATCACATGACTTATGGCCATCAGCATGCAGGTAGCATGTCTAATGCTATGCAGGTTCACAAGTGCATCAAACATCACTATAGCTAAGGCCATACAAAGGTACACAGCAAGGTGCCATCTGGGTCTATTACACAAATGGGGAGGAGACTGAATGATAACACTTTCAATAGGATAGATGGAAACAATGATGTGGAGGTAGCAAAAGAAGTGGACTTTTTGTGGCCCATTTTTATTTTTTCCTATAGGAAGATAGATGGGAAGAGAGCATGAGGATTTGTTAAATAGGAAAGAGATTCTACGAAAGGAAGCATGGACAAAAATCAAACTTAGCACATTTATTTACTTATTTATTTATTTTATTTTACATTTGTTGACTGGGATAGTCAGACTGGATACATGTCCATTTTCAGCGGAGTCCTGGGGAGAAAAGCTCCGAACTTACAAACAGATAAAGACAAGCAAGTTACAGTATATGCAGGAGCGGCCTTATCAATGTGTAGAAAGGCACCCCAAACACCCCACCCCACCAGTGCCCCATCCTGGTTTAACAAATAAATACTGAAAAGTGTTAAAGTTCAGCTTATTGGCATGCCTAAGGCCGGCTATGAGTATGGCACTAATATAATTGTTTAACATACAAGTTAAGTCTACCTTTCAAGTTATGAAGAACACAGTTTATATACAGAAATATATACAAATATGGGTTAAGTTTCTCTTACAAACTTAAGGTGCATTATATAACAGGAGTACTGCAAAGAATTACAGTTTCTCTTTTCAATTCTTTTAGTGTAAGAGGTTAGTTGAGAAAAAAATTGCAGGGATAAGGAAAATAGATTTTACTTAGTCAGGGTTACAGCAAAACATAACCAGTGTTTTAAAATACTGGGTTAGGGTTTAGATCTCACAGCTACAGAAGAGAATGAACATAGGGAAGTGTGGAATCAACCCGAACAGAGGTTGAAAGACTGTATGTGAAAACCAGAACTATAAATAAGTGATAGTGAGTGACAACAAGGGTTGAAAAACAAAGGAAATTTATAGGTGGTATAAGGGAAGCCAGTTTGACTAGCGAGAAAGAAAGCTCCCGCAGTTAGTTACTCAGTGTCTTCATCTTGCCAATTCACTCTGATGGCCTGAAAAAAGGGTTAGACACAACCAAACTACATGGTGCTAAGAGCCAATGCAGACAAAATTCAGGTTCTGCTCACATTGTTTCATCAGCACCAAATAATCATGGCAGAAGAGCCTCTCCCCAAAAGAGCCACACCTCACAACAATGAAGTGGCGATGAGAAACATGTCCTTCAAGCACCTTCATGAGGGGAACTTTATCATCCTCAGAAAGACAACTGAGGGAAGGACACAGAAATCAACAATGTAGTGAACATGGCAGCTGCTCAATGGAAAAAAGCTCCCCCAAAAACAACTCCCAAAAAATGTCAATTAAATAAAAAATAAATGACACAACATCAGTTTTATGTACAGTTTATTATACTAGAAAAATGCGAAAAAAAAAACCCAAAATGGCAATACAAAAAAAAAAAAAAAAAAAAAAAAGGGGGGGCAATAGAACACACTGACCCTACCACATGGAAAATAAGACTAGCATCTTCCTGCAGGCAATACTATTTTGCTCTACCTCTTGAATTACTGGAAAACATAAAATATAGACAGAATCTGGTAACCATTTCAATTGCTGAGACCCACTATAGTGAGTCCCAGAATGGGAAGATGGAAAAGCCAAAATAATTAATTTACATAAACCAAGTCTGGGATGCCATTTTTCCAATTATTCCTTTTTCTCTGAGGTATGGCAATCTTGGAGTTGGTATATATAAGTTCAGAAGGTGTGAGTAACCCCCCCCCCTCCACACACACGGGTGGGTGCTGAAAGAAGACGTTTTAAGGAGAAGAGTGATTTTTGAGATTTGCTCTTCTCTTGCGTTTTCTGTCTTTTTTGGTTCGGCTTTCCAACACTATGCATTTACAGTACCAACATTACAATAGGGAGCCACAGAAAATTCCTAAAAGAGAGGCAATTACACCTGGTGTTTCTAGATATACTGCACAGTGACAGAGCAAAAACAGACTGCTTACTATAATATGATGGCTCTGTCTACTCATGTTCTTCCTACTAATTGAGAAGGTCTGGATGATGCCTCTTCAGGTGACTTTACTTATGGCAGCACTGCTTATGAGATGAAGATACCAGAGGAACCACAGACTATCCTGGCAAGCTTATGCGAGACTTGTACTTTATAAAAGGGCACTTGCACCCCCCCCCCCCACATACACACACAGCCTGCTCCTGGTGACACCTATGCATCAGCAGATATGAAATGATGCTGCTTTTCCTACTGCATCAAGTGGGTGCCCTGCCATAGTCTACAAACTATGAAGCCTAAACAGTTTGGATTTTTCAAGTCCAGACCCTACCTGTTTAACCTGGACGACTTATTTGAGAAGATTACTGAAGCAATGGATAAGGGCAAATCAGTACACACCATACAACTAAAACTCACAAAGATATTCAATAATATGCCATACTCAGATATCCTATAGAAACTCACCCAGCTAAATGTAAATCCTTGTGTAACTCATTGGATAGCAAACTGGCTCACAAATAGGACCTAGGAAATTAGGGTGAGAGGCTCTACCTCTTCCAAAAGACTTGTAAGTAGTGGTGAACCCCAGGGTTCATCCCTTCGGCTATACTTTGACATCTGTTTCTTGGAGATCAAAGCAAATGTTGAGGGTGTATGGCTGACCAAGTCTGCAGATGACTGTAAACTTGGTGCTATCAGAATCTCTTTGAAGGACTCAACAATTCTCCAAGAGTGTCATTCCAAAACAAAAAGCTGGTATCAAAATCATGAACTAAAATATATTCCAAGAAATGTATAATCGTGTCCATCAGCAAACATAATTTCCCTTATAACTATCACACTGGCAACACACTCCTGAAAATTAATCTCTTAGTCAGGGATTTGGGAACCTAGGATAACAACAAACTGCTCTTTCATAACCACTACAGAGCTGAGTTGGCCTAGTGGTCTAATGTACTATGCTGTAGTTCAGAGGATCCTGGTTTCAAGACTTGGCAAGATTTGACGTCCACATTGGTGCAGCAGTTAATGTTGCCACCTCACAGCAAGAGGTTCTCTGGATTGATTCTTGACTGGGGTGCCTTCTGTGTGGAGTCTGCATGTCCTCCCTGCAGTCATGTAGGTTTCCCCTGGGTGCTCCAGTTTCCTCCTACATCCCAAAGACATGCTGTAGGTGGACTGGCCACTCTAAATTGGTCCTAGAATTGTGGTGTGGTGCATGTACCTTTTGTGTGGAAAGTTGGAGTTGTGGGCTGGCAGCTCAACACTGTAAAAACTCCACTGCCAATTGTTCTGCAGACTGTTCTGCTGCTGTGGTGACCTCCATGGGAAAAAGTCAGAAGAAGAAGGTAAAGGGAGATGGGTTTTATGCCCCAACCTATATCTAAAGGTATGTTCGAGATATAATCATTCCTCTGTGCCAGGAGTTGCATCATGCCCAAGCCCACAAATATAAATGCAATTTTAGTTTGCTTACCCAATTCAGAATTCTCTCTCCAGTAAAAAAAAATCAACAACTCTTTAAGCAACTCAAAGCTTTTCACATTATACTTTACAGGCTACAGGTAGGTGAAACTGTAGCAAACTGTTTGCTAGAATGCTTATTAAGATGCTACAGTTTAGACCCTCATAGAACTCTGGTTTCACCACAAATGTAATGCATTACATACAATAAGATCGTGATCCAATTGATTACATTTTCCTTCTCCACCCTGTCACGGTAATATTATTAGAAATAGCACATCTCCAATTTCAGATGGGCTTGGGATTATAACAGAGAAGGATTGTGATCAAGGGTATTCACATTTCCCCTCTCCCACTCTGTCCAGAGTATTATTGTGTAATTTAAATGGAATATCTTTAGTTTCGGATTAAAAACAAACTGATAACTTTGGTTTATACTCTGCCCTGCACAGCGCAGACTACACCACTTAGTTTTACTAGCAAAGAAAAATTAAGGGTTTTTTAAGTTTAAACTATGTAACAAACTGCTTGCTATAAAGTAACAAGCAGATGTTACAGTTTAACCACTCAATTGAGCCGCTAACAAAGATCTGGTTTGATAAATGTAATACCCGGGCTTTTTAAGAAGCTGGTATTGCATTAAAGAAAGATCGTGATACAGTAATTACATTTCTTCTCCACCCCTGTCACAGTAGTATTATTTCTCCACCCTGTCACAGTAGTATTATTAAATATAACATATTTAGTTGTTTTAGGATGGAAGGTATTAAACGCAAATAGTTGCTGCAGTTTATGGCCTGCCTGCACAGTGCATTACACCACTTAGTTTCCACTCAAAGATTTTTAAACTGTAAACAAACTGCTAGCTACATTGTAACAAGCAGAAGCTACAGTTTAGTCTATTGACAGAAAGCAGCGCCAGGTTTTATCAGCAAAACATACACCGCTTTTAAAAACGGTATTACATTAAAGCAAAAGCTCACAATCGGGTTGATTGCATTTCTTCCTTCTCCATCCACTCTAGATACACTACTGTCACAGGCAGGGAAACATTTTGAAGAATTTAGAGGAAAAAACACATCTCTGGAGATGGGAGCAAGATCTGGTAAGAACTGAGATCGGCTCTTAAAAGATTAAGGCCATGCCTCTCAGCTATGTAGATTTAGTGTCACATTTTGAGTCTATTCCTCGATAAAATTGTGGTTTTCTGATTATTTGTGGGAAATCAGTAAGGATCGAAGTTACTAACTTACAAACAGGGAGGTGATTTAACTAAGTGGGTGGCATTGTTTTCAGCCCAAAAAAGATTTTAGTAATGAGTGTGTTTCTAGAAAGAAACCTAGACAAAGTCATACAGAAATGGAGATCAAACTTTTGTGTTCATAAGCA
>NW_025054011.1:0-8156 GCF_019279795.1 Protopterus annectens
AAACAAAAAAAAAAATCTCTTGTTTTCCGCCTTACTGAACTAGAGTAGTCCAGTTTCAGAGTTGCTGATCCCTGGGCTTTGTTTTAGTTCCTGTTACTGATCCATTGCCTTATTAGGGGAAGTTTCTTTGCTTGCCAGGGGGAGGGGGAAGCCTGAGCAGCCTTCTGTCCGATTTGGTGAAGTTTCAGCTGAAACTAGTAGTCCATTGGTCTTTGGGCCAATTCTGTTTTCACCCCCTGCTATAAAACACGCAAACCCCTTTTCCAGCTTGTACCAACTCAGCACAGATCCTCGTGGTGGCCTGCAGAGTGATCCAAGCAGCAGAGAGCTAAAAGTGACTTTCTACCAGATATAAGTTTTTTTGTGGCTTTCCCTGTTATTAAGCTAGCAGCATTTCCCTTTTTTACTGCTACTTTAAGTGATTTCTGCATTTTACATTTTTTTTGCACTTTTTTACTAATTGTTGCAAATTGTTTCTGTAGGCTGCACACTAAAGTGCTACCATTTACAGCTTTTATAGCATTTACTGTCTTTTTTTTTTCCTTGTTTTGAAAAAACAAAAAATCTCTTGTTTTCCCCCTTACTGAACTAGAGTAGTCCAGTTTCAGAGTTGCTGATCCTGGGCTTTTTTTTTAGTTCCTTTACTGATCCATTGCCTTATTAGGGGGGAAAATTTCTTTTTACCAGTGGGAGTGGGAAGCACTGAGCAGCCTTTCTGTCCGATTTGGTGAAGTTTCAGCCAGAAACTAGTAGTCCAGGTCGTTTGGGCCAATTCCTAGCCCCTTTCAGCCCCTGCAAAAAACGCTAAACAGGTTTTTCCCAGCTTGTACCAACTCAGCACAGATCCTCGTGGTGGCCTGCAGAGTGATCCAAGCAGCAGAGAGCTAAAGAGTGACTTTCTACCAGATATAAGTATTTTTGTGGTTTTCCCCACTGTTATTTAAGCAAAGCTTTTCCCCTTTTTTACTGCTACTTTAAGTGATTTCTGCATTTTACACTGTTTATTGCACTTTAAGTTACTAATTGTTGCAAATTGTTTTTTACACACTAAAGTGAGCTAGCGTTTTAAAGCATTTATAGCATTTACTGTCTTTTTTTTCCTTGTCTCTTTTAAAAAAAAAAAAAAATCTCTTGTTTTCCTTTACTGAACTAGAGTAGTCCAGTTTCAGAGTTGCTGATCCCTGGGCTTTTTTTTTAGTTCCTGTTACTGTTTCCATTGCCTTATTAGGAGGAGGAATTTTTTTGCTTACCAGTGGGAGTAAGCACTGACCCCTTTCTGTCCGATTTGGTGAAGTTTCAGCCAGAAACTAGTAGTCCATTGGTTTTTTGGGCCAATTCCTAGCCCCTTTTCCCCCTGCTATAAAACCCCTAAACACGTTTTCCAGCTTGTACCAACTCAGCACAGATCCTCGTGGTGGCCTGCAGAGTGATCCAAGCAGAGGGGCTAAAGAGTGACTTTCTACCAGATATAAGTATTTTTGTGGCTTTCCCACTGTTATTTAAGCTAGCAACTGCATTTGCCTTTTTTATTGCTACTTTAAGTGATTTCTGCATTTTCCCTATTTATTGCACTTTAAGTTACTAATTGTTGCAAATTGTTTCTGTAGGCTACACACTAAAGTGCTACCCGATTTACAGCAATTACTGTCTTTTTTTTCCTTGTTTTGTAATAAAACAAAAATCTCTTTTTTTCCCCCTTACTGAACTAGAGTAGTCCAGTTTCAGAGTTGCTGATCCCTGGGCTTTTTTTTTAGTTCCTGTTACTGATCCATTGCCTTTAGGAAGGAGGAAGTTTCTTTGCTTACCAGTGGGAGGGGGAAGCACTGACCCTTTTGTCATTTGGTGAAGTTTCAGCCAGAAACTAGTAGTCCATTGGTTTTCCAATTCTAGCTCCTTCAGCCCCTGCTATAAAACACAAAGGGCGCGTTTTTGAGTTACCACTGTTGCACACAAGAGCAGGGAGGTTAAACAAGGTTAAACTTTTTGGGGCCATCTAAATTCCACTCTTAAATTTTTCCCCTTAAAAAATACCTTCCTCGAGCTGTACTGCTGATCTAACCAGCATATCCTATAACTAAAAAGTTCATCTCTACTTGATTCCCTAGACTATTCTCTATCTGTAAAGCCTAGTTCCCTACAGTACTTCCCCTTGATAAAGCACTCTTATTATAGATAGTCCCCCACCACCCAAAAACCCACTTCCCGGAGTCCTTTGAAAGTCTCTTTATCTACTACTTCTAGTATGTCGGGGGATCAGTTGCTAGTGTCCTCCCAGCTCAACTGGTGAACCTGGGAATATTGAGGCAATGTTACAATGCCTCATGTACACAGACAATCCTCTCCTTCTCCCACAAAACACAAATACATGCGAGAGATGCAACTATCTGGAGGCTCCCCCAACATAGGACTGGCAAGACCAGACAGGAGGAGAAGGTAACCACAATACATACCCAGTCACACATGGTCCACAAACTTCAAATCATACACATACTCACACAAAGACATACTGGGGCTCTGATCAAAATTTCCAAAACAGCAGAGGCCACCAAAGCAGACACCCAAACAACTACCACCTCACGACCCAACACATGCAACACATAGACCAAAAGTCAGAGTGTCAAACAGTCACAGCCCTTAAGGCCAAAAAAAATGCCAGACACACTTGTCATTGGTGATTCCATAGTCAGACACACTGACCCCCCGCCACCAGACTGAGTAAAGAAAGGTCCAAATTTTGGGGCCTAGAATCCGCCACATAACGCAAGCACTCAGGTCTCTCAACAGCAGGTACAACGACTCAGTCATTGCCCACGCTGGTGTAAACGAACGACCCCCTTTGGACTACATGAAAAGGGACATCGAGGAGCTCTCTGATTATGTAGCCCAGGCAGGTATGCCCCTGACCTTGAGCAGTATCCTACCTTCACCTAGAATGATGCCACAATACAGTGATAAGATGATCAGCTTTAATAATTGGCTTAAATTCTGGTGTCATTCAAAGGGATCCAATGTCTGTCTGCCTGGGATGACATGCTGGACAAGCCAGGGAGGGGGTTGCACCTGTCACCCTGGGCTTCGGATATTGGCAAAGGCTCTTGCCACCCCATAGTGCCTTTTTAGGCAAGGGTCAAATTCTAAACCTACCACCCTAGAACACCAAAAGGAAAAAAAATAAGGGTAATGCTGCTCAATGCCAGAAGTCTCAATCTCAAGATGCCCCAAGGCCCTTCTCAATATGGAGAACATCGGTTTTGCTGTGACAGAAACCTGGTTCAAGGCTCCTGAGAGCACCCCAGCACTAACAGGTTTCACCTCATATCATCTTCCCCCCAAAAACCCGGGCAACACCAAGAAAGGAGGGGGGTCCATATTCATAAAAGGGCACCCACACCTCAAGGTTGGTGGCAAGCAAAGATGGAGACCATCCAGGTGCAATTAACCATAGGCAAGACTTCTCTGCTATTAGTAGCATGTTTCAGGCCATCCTCTCAATCTCAGGAAACTCACATGTCCTTCCTGAAAACATTGGAGGGGTAAATGTATCTCCAAACACCATCATACTAGGTGACTTAACTACCCTAATATAGACTGGGAACACTACTCAAGCCCAACACTCTTACCCCAAAATTTCTGGGGGTCATAAAACCAAAAGCCATGGGACAACTAGTCACCATCCCCCCAAGAGGAGAAAAAATACTTGATCTCATCCTTACCAACATGGGATCAAAATGTTCAACACCAAATATACCCCTCACTGGTGAGATCAGATCATAAACTAATTTGCTGGAGGTCCTCATCCCCCCACCTGAAACAAAAAGACCACAGGGGAAAAATTCTCCAAAACCCATTTCCCCCTTCTAAAAAATAGTGTGGTCTCCTTTAAGGCCCCTGAGCCAGTGGTAAACATTACTCAAACCGCTGAATCACTTACAAATGCCTTCTACCAGCACCTACAGGACTGCATGGATCAGGCAATCCCAAACAAAACTAAGACCCCTGTACCAAAGGGGCCCCGTCTGGTGGACCCCAGCCATAAACAAGCTCTACAACAAAAGGAGGAAGCTACTACAAGATAGAGCAAAATCCTTGAAAGGTAAGACACCTTTTATCATTATAAGTAAAAAACTAAGAGCTCTCATAAAATCATCCAAGGCAAATTTTGAGGGAAAAATCGCCAAGGACTCTAAAAAATCATAAGGCCTTCTTTAGCTATGTTAGAAACCTAGGAGGAAACTCCCAGATATGCTCAGAATTAGTTCAAAATGATGTGAAAATTACTGAACCTAAAACATTGCCAACATACTGGCTGACAGGTTCAGTGCAAACTTTTCCCCCCCCCAAAGGAGATATCTATTCCAGAGGATTGTAGCCCCCAAACATCTCCAAAGCCCAGGTGAGAACTGCCCCCACTAAGGCAAAAAAACAGCATCCATGGGACGGATGGTGTCCCCCGGGTGTCTGCCTCATGAACTCAATGAGGAATTAAACCCACAGCTAGGACAGCTGTTTAATCTTTGCCTCACCTCAGGATCTACCCAAGGAGTGGCGCCCGGGGTGTGGTCCCACTTCATAAGGCGGTGCCTCCACAGACCCTGAAATTACCGCCCCCTTGCTTGACAAGCCTTATCTGCAAAGCCATGGAGAGGATCATAATGGAACTCATAAATAAAGACATAGGGAACTTGCAGACTTTGGATCCAACCAGTTTGGCTTTGTCAAAGGCAGATCCTGCCTCTTAAACTTGGTTGACTTTTTGAGACAGTCACCAAGGCCATTGATGAGGAAAGGCAGTCCATACAGCCTACCTCGACCTGGCAAAGGCCTTGACACAATACCCCCCTCAGGTATCATTGAAAAACTCATCAGCTTGAATGTAAACCCATCCATCACAAGATGGGTTCAAACTGGCTGTGACAGAACCCACAGGGTCAGAGTTGCTGGAGCCATGTCAGACTCAAAGCCTGTCACAAGTGGTGTCCCACAGGGGTCAGTCCTGGGTCCACTCTTTTTCGGCATCTACTTTTCTGAAGTACAAGCAAACACAGGAGGGTTATGGCTGACAAAGTTTGCAGATGACTGCAAACTGGGGGCCCTATAAAAACATCTGACACAGATATCCCCCAGAAGGGGCCCACACAAAAGGGTAAATGGTGCCCGAGGCATGGCCTGGAGGTAAACCCCCAAAAAAGCATAGTCCTACCCCTTTGGGAAAAACAAGGCCCCTAGCTACCATATAGGTGGCAATCCACTGAGCACAGAAAAAATCATCAGGATCTGGGGACCCAGGTTGACAGTAGCCTTTGTTTGACACTCATGTTGCTAAAGTAGTTAGGAAAACCTTCTATATCACCCACCTGATCATGAAGGGGTTCACATCTAGATAAGGAGGTCATCGCCCCTGTACTCATCACTATTAGACCTATGATTGAGTACAATGCCCGTTGAATGTATCTGACCAGACACCTGCTGCAGCTTGAAAGGCCCCAAAAATTCCTAACCAAAAGGATAAAGGGTCTCAAAAATATGTCTTATGCTGCCCGACTGAAAGAACTCCAGCTCTATTCAGTCTCATACCGCTTGCTCAGAGGTGACCTGTGCCTGACATATAAGGCCATGTCAAACCCAGATTTGATGAATATGCTTCACCTAAAAAAATCTAGATCCCTCAGAACCACAAGGGCGGGAGACTTAAACCTTGACACGGTTATAAATAGAACATTTCTGGAGGGACAGATTCATCACCCAGAGACTCCCCATGCTGTGGAACAAAATCCCGGTACATGTGAGGCAGAGCACCTCTCTGGCCCTTTTTCAAGAGGAATCTTGACCAATGGATGGGAGATTGCAGATATCACGCAGGGATTACTTCAGTGAAACTGCATGACAGAGGCACAGCAAAATGATAGGCATAGTTTTTATTCAAACTAAATGGGTGGCGAAAGCCACATAACTATGGGCTAGGCTTATAAATGCCCTTGGGCAGATAGCCTAGTATGAACCTATGAACCTATGAACCTATGAACCTATGATAGTAACTATGGAGTTATAGCAGTGAGCTACAGAGGGAAAGTCCCCGTCCATTTTCCAATATGCCCTACATGCAGACAGTGCATCCCAATGGACACCTGCACCACCTTGGTGCCATCACATGTGACCCACAGGACATACCATGCCTGACAAAATGCCTTTTATGGCAGATGCCACTGACCCCGGGTGCTGTTAGCATGCTATCAATGTAGGGCAGGGGAAACCTGCTGCCCATTACCGTTCCACAGGTGGGCAAGACTGAAAATCTGATGATAATCTCTGTCACAACATGGGCCAGACACCCCAGGTACAGTTCCCATGTCACTGCATGCATGTGGGGGTGTGCACATCCCAGACACTGTCCATGTCATGGACTAAGGAACACATAATGGCAAATGCACAGCATTGGCCAACACAATAGTCACCCAGGTGACTGGATGGGGATACAATCCCCCCGGGGGGAAATGCGAAACAACCCGGAAAATGAGCCAGCATTGGCCTGTCCAAGGACCCCTTCCCCCCTTGATGGTGGCAACCCCCCCAAACCCCCTCAGGCACCCCAGAGACGGATGTGTGTTTTTTTTTAGGGGGAGCCACATACATCCTACAACCCGGGTTGAACAGGGCCTATGCAAACCTTCCCTTTGCCCATACAACTATTCCCTTTATTATATGCACATATTTTTTTAATATACTGTGGTTTATCTTCCCAAATTGTAATTTTTGGAATTCTTTTTTCGGCCCCTTTCATGGGGCACATCCCCATTTTGTCCTTTCCCCTGGCAGATGATCCCCATAAAAATTTTCTATTCCGGAACCCATGTGGCATCCTTGCAAAATGTGTACACAATTGGGGGGTTTAACCCCGGGGTTTGGAATTTACCAAAAAAGTTCATTTTTACCTCCCACCCCCCCTAAAGTTTTCCCTCTTTCCCTTTTCCCCCCTCTGGTGGTTAAACCCTTGCTTGGAAATTCTTTTGGGATTTTTTAAAAAAAACTTGACAGGGAAAATTTATTGATTGTTTATACTGAATTCCAAATTGGGGTTGAAATATCCTAATTTTTTGGGGGCAAAAAAAAAAAAAAAAAAAAAAAAACAGAATTTTTTAAAAAAATTTCTTAAAAATTTAAAATTAAACCCAAAAAAAAAATTTACCAAAAATTTTTAAAAATTTTTAAAAAAATAAAAAATTGCAAAAAAATAAGGGAAAGGTTTTGGTAACTAAAGCAAAATGATGAGCAGGGATGGACTTGAGGAAAATGCGGGAAGAAAGGTTTTAAAAAAAAAAAAACCAGGAAAGAGTTTTGTACAATTTAAAAACTACAAGAGGGAGGGCCCTTTTTGAGAAGGAAACCTGGGGAAAATCATTTCTAATGTCATGTCTTGGTTACAAAGTTTTAACATTTTTAAATTTTTCAAATGTTAATTACAAAACGGGTTTTTTTAAGGGATTTTCATCCCCCGACAAAGGGCATTTTGGTTTTAACATAAAATTGTTTGAAAAAAAATCTGGTTATTTTTAAAAATGGGGGCCCATGGGCCTTAAGGGGGAAATATTCAAACCACCCAACCCCAACTCAAAAATTTTAGTTGGTGGAAAAAGAAATGAGTGTGGGGGTAAAAAACACACCCAATTTAACATCGGGAAATAGTACACAAAGAATTTTGTAAAATATGGTTTTGATTATGCCTGACAAAAGGGGGGTGTGGAATCAATTCTATTGGTTGATGCTTGTCAATGACATGGACTATTCAAGGGGGTTTAAAATTATTGCCCACAGGTACAAACTATGTTATATGACATGTTATTGGGTGGTTCTATTGATATGTACATACAAGTCCTCAATTGGCCAAAAATTTTTTTCCCTGTATGGTAAATTCCCCAAAGGCACCACAAAAAGGGAAAAAAAAAGGTTTTGGGGTTTTTTTGCTTTTTTTGGAATTTTTTAAATTTTTTTTTACAATTAAAAATTTTTTTGTATTCCCCCGGGGCTTTTTTAAAGGGGTCCCAAAATTTGAAAAAAAATTTTTTTTTTTTCCCAAAAAAAAATGTGGGGTTGTTAAGCCAAAAAAAAAAAAACTTTTTTTTTTAAAAGTTTTTTATTTTTTTTTCCATCCAAAACAAATT